>NW_027520385.1:0-90722 GCF_051991245.1 Festucalex cinctus
CAAGCAATTTCATGCTAGAATCATCATCCGGATGCCAAAATAAACTAAATACAGCAAAAGATTTGAGTGCACAACGTTTGGTTTAGGTTTGACAGCCATAATCACCTTTTTATTGCTTTAAATGCGTTTTTAGCGCATGATTGTACATTTGAGCTGAATGTGTCAAAATCTTAAAAATTAACAGGTGCCCAAGCAATTTCATGCTAGAATCATCATCCGGATGCCAAAATAAACTAAATACAGCAAAAGATTTGAGTGCACAACGTTTGGTTTAGATTTGACAGCCATAATCAGCAATTGTGTACATTTGAGCTGAATGTGTCAAAATCTTAAAAATTAACAGGTGCCCAAGCAATTTCATGCTAGAATCATCATCCGGATGCCAAAATAAACTAAATACAGCAAAAGATTTGAGTGCACAACGTTTGGTTTAGGTTTGACAGCCATAATCACCTTTTTATTGCTTTAAATGCGTTTTTAGCGCATGATTGTACATTTGAGCTGAATGTGTCAAAATCTTAAAAATTAACAGGTGCCCAAGCAATTTCATGCTAGAATCATCATCCGGATGCCAAAATAAACTAAATACAGCAAAAGATTTGAGTGCACAACGTTTGGTTTAGATTTGACAGCGATAATCAGCAATTGTGTACATTTGAGCTGAATGTGTCAAAATCTTAAAAATTAACAGGTGCCCAAGCAATTTCATGCTAGAATCATCATCCGGATGCCAAAATAAACTAAATACAGCAAAAGATTTGAGTGCACAACGTTTGGTTTAGGTTTGACAGCCATAATCACCTTTTTATTGCTTTAAATGCGTTTTTAGCGCATGATTGTACATTTGAGCTGAATGTGTCAAAATCTTAAAAATTAACAGGTGCCCAAGCAATTTCATGCTAGAATCATCATCCGGATGCCAAAATAAACTAAATACAGCAAAAGATTTGAGTGCACAACGTTTGGTTTAGATTTGACAGCCATAATCAGCAATTGTGTACATTTGAGCTGAATGTGTCAAAATCTTAAAAATTAACAGGTGCCCAAGCAATTTCATGCTAGAATCATCATCCGGATGCCAAAATAAACTAAATACAGCAAAAGATTTGAGTGCACAACGTTTGGTTTAGGTTTGACAGCCATAATCACCTTTTTATTGCTTTAAATGCGTTTTTAGCGCATGATTGTACATTTGAGCTGAATGTGTCAAAATCTTAAAAATTAACAGGTGCCCAAGCAATTTCATGCTAGAATCATCATCCGGATGCCAAAATAAACTAAATACAGCAAAAGATTTGAGTGCACAACGTTTGGTTTAGATTTGACAGCCATAATCAGCAATTGTGTACATTTGAGCTGAATGTGTCAAAATCTTAAAAATTAACAGGTGCCCAAGCAATTTCATGCTAGAATCATCATCCGGATGCCAAAATAAACTAAATACAGCAAAAGATTTGAGTGCACAACGTTTGGTTTAGATTTGACAGCCATAATCAGCAATTGTGTACATTTGAGCTGAATGTGTCAAAATCTTAAAAATTAACAGGTGCCCAAGCAATTTCATGCTAGAATCATCATCCGGATGCCAAAATAAACTAAATACAGCAAAAGATTTGAGTGCACAACGTTTGGTTTAGGTTTGACAGCCATAATCACCTTTTTATTGCTTTAAATGCGTTTTTAGCGCATGATTGTACATTTGAGCTGAATGTGTCAAAATCTTAAAAATTAACAGGTGCCCAAGCAATTTCATGCTAGAATCATCATCCGGATGCCAAAATAAACTAAATACAGCAAAAGATTTGAGTGCACAACGTTTGGTTTAGATTTGACAGCCATAATCAGCAATTGTGTACATTTGAGCTGAATGTGTCAAAATCTTAAAAATTAACAGGTGCCCAAGCAATTTCATGCTAGAATCATCATCCGGATGCCAAAATAAACTAAATACAGCAAAAGATTTGAGTGCACAACGTTTGGTTTAGATTTGACAGCCATAATCAGCAATTGTGTACATTTGAGCTGAATGTGTCAAAATCTTAAAAATTAACAGGTGCCCAAGCAATTTCATGCTAGAATCATCATCCGGATGCCAAAATAAACTAAATACAGCAAAAGATTTGAGTGCACAACGTTTGGTTTAGGTTTGACAGCCATAATCACCTTTTTATTGCTTTAAATGCGTTTTTAGCGCATGATTGTACATTTGAGCTGAATGTGTCAAAATCTTAAAAATTAACAGGTGCCCAAGCAATTTCATGCTAGAATCATCATCCGGATGCCAAAATAAACTAAATACAGCAAAAGATTTGAGTGCACAACGTTTGGTTTAGATTTGACAGCCATAATCAGCAATTGTGTACATTTGAGCTGAATGTGTCAAAATCTTAAAAATTAACAGGTGCCCAAGCAATTTCATGCTAGAATCATCATCCGGATGCCAAAATAAACTAAATACAGCAAAAGATTTGAGTGCACAACGTTTGGTTTAGGTTTGACAGCCATAATCACCTTTTTATTGCTTTAAATGCGTTTTTAGCGCATGATTGTACATTTGAGCTGAATGTGTCAAAATCTTAAAAATTAACAGGTGCCCAAGCAATTTCATGCTAGAATCATCATCCGGATGCCAAAATAAACTAAATACAGCAAAAGATTTGAGTGCACAACGTTTGGTTTAGATTTGACAGCCATAATCAGCAATTGTGTACATTTGAGCTGAATGTGTCAAAATCTTAAAAATTAACAGGTGCCCAAGCAATTTCATGCTAGAATCATCATCCGGATGCCAAAATAAACTAAATACAGCAAAAGATTTGAGTGCACAACGTTTGGTTTAGGTTTGACAGCCATAATCACCTTTTTATTGCTTTAAATGCGTTTTTAGCGCATGATTGTACATTTGAGCTGAATGTGTCAAAATCTTAAAAATTAACAGGTGCCCAAGCAATTTCATGCTAGAATCATCATCCGGATGCCAAAATAAACTAAATACAGCAAAAGATTTGAGTGCACAACGTTTGGTTTAGATTTGACAGCCATAATCAGCAATTGTGTACATTTGAGCTGAATGTGTCAAAATCTTAAAAATTAACAGGTGCCCAAGCAATTTCATGCTAGAATCATCATCCGGATGCCAAAATAAACTAAATACAGCAAAAGATTTGAGTGCACAACGTTTGGTTTAGATTTGACAGCCATAATCAGCAATTGTGTACATTTGAGCTGAATGTGTCAAAATCTTAAAAATTAACAGGTGCCCAAGCAATTTCATGCTAGAATCATCATCCGGATGCCAAAATAAACTAAATACAGCAAAAGATTTGAGTGCACAACGTTTGGTTTAGGTTTGACAGCCATAATCACCTTTTTATTGCTTTAAATGCGTTTTTAGCGCATGATTGTACATTTGAGCTGAATGTGTCAAAATCTTAAAAATTAACAGGTGCCCAAGCAATTTCATGCTAGAATCATCATCCGGATGCCAAAATAAACTAAATACAGCAAAAGATTTGAGTGCACAACGTTTGGTTTAGATTTGACAGAGATAATCAGCAATTGTGTACATTTGAGCTGAATGTGTCAAAATCTTAAAAATTAACAGGTGCCCAAGCAATTTCATGCTAGAATCATCATCCGGATGCCAAAATAAACTAAATACAGCAAAAGATTTGAGTGCACAACGTTTGGTTTAGGTTTGACAGCCATAATCACCTTTTTATTGCTTTAAATGCGTTTTTAGCGCATGATTGTACATTTGAGCTGAATGTGTCAAAATCTTAAAAATTAACAGGTGCCCAAGCAATTTCATGCTAGAATCATCATCCGGATGCCAAAATAAACTAAATACAGCAAAAGATTTGAGTGCACAACGTTTGGTTTAGATTTGACAGCCATAATCAGCAATTGTGTACATTTGAGCTGAATGTGTCAAAATCTTAAAAATTAACAGGTGCCCAAGCAATTTCATGCTAGAATCATCATCCGGATGCCAAAATAAACTAAATACAGCAAAAGATTTGAGTGCACAACGTTTGGTTTAGGTTTGACAGCCATAATCACCTTTTTATTGCTTTAAATGCGTTTTTAGCGCATGATTGTACATTTGAGCTGAATGTGTCAAAATCTTAAAAATTAACAGGTGCCCAAGCAATTTCATGCTAGAATCATCATCCGGATGCCAAAATAAACTAAATACAGCAAAAGATTTGAGTGCACAACGTTTGGTTTAGATTTGACAGCCATAATCAGCAATTGTGTACATTTGAGCTGAATGTGTCAAAATCTTAAAAATTAACAGGTGCCCAAGCAATTTCATGCTAGAATCATCATCCGGATGCCAAAATAAACTAAATACAGCAAAAGATTTGAGTGCACAACGTTTGGTTTAGATTTGACAGCCATAATCAGCAATTGTGTACATTTGAGCTGAATGTGTCAAAATCTTAAAAATTAACAGGTGCCCAAGCAATTTCATGCTAGAATCATCATCCGGATGCCAAAATAAACTAAATACAGCAAAAGATTTGAGTGCACAACGTTTGGTTTAGGTTTGACAGCCATAATCACCTTTTTATTGCTTTAAATGCGTTTTTAGCGCATGATTGTACATTTGAGCTGAATGTGTCAAAATCTTAAAAATTAACAGGTGCCCAAGCAATTTCATGCTAGAATCATCATCCGGATGCCAAAATAAACTAAATACAGCAAAAGATTTGAGTGCACAACGTTTGGTTTAGATTTGACAGCCATAATCAGCAATTGTGTACATTTGAGCTGAATGTGTCAAAATCTTAAAAATTAACAGGTGCCCAAGCAATTTCATGCTAGAATCATCATCCGGATGCCAAAATAAACTAAATACAGCAAAAGATTTGAGTGCACAACGTTTGGTTTAGATTTGACAGCCATAATCAGCAATTGTGTACATTTGAGCTGAATGTGTCAAAATCTTAAAAATTAACAGGTGCCCAAGCAATTTCATGCTAGAATCATCATCCGGATGCCAAAATAAACTAAATACAGCAAAAGATTTGAGTGCACAACGTTTGGTTTAGGTTTGACAGCCATAATCACCTTTTTATTGCTTTAAATGCGCTTTTAGCGCATGATTGTACATTTGAGCTGAATGTGTCAAAATCTTAAAAATTAACAGGTGCCCAAGCAATTTCATGCTAGAATCATCATCCGGATGCCAAAATAAACTAAATACAGCAAAAGATTTGAGTGCACAACGTTTGGTTTAGGTTTGACAGCCATAATCACCTTTTTATTGCTTTAAATGCGTTTTTAGCGCATGATTGTACATTTGAGCTGAATGTGTCAAAATCTTAAAAATTAACAGGTGCCCAAGCAATTTCATGCTAGAATCATCATCCGGATGCCAAAATAAACTAAATACAGCAAAAGATTTGAGTGCACAACGTTTGGTTTAGATTTGACAGCCATAATCAGCAATTGTGTACATTTGAGCTGAATGTGTCGAAATCTTAAAAATTAACAGGTGCCCAAGCAATTTCATGCTAGAATCATCATCCGGATGCCAAAATAAACTAAATACAGCAAAAGATTTGAGTGCACAACGTTTGGTTTAGATTTGACAGCCATAATCAGCAATTGTGTACATTTGAGCTGAATGTGTCAAAATCTTAAAAATTAACAGGTGCCCAAGCAATTTCATGCTAGAATCATCATCCGGATGCCAAAATAAACTAAATACAGCAAAAGATTTGAGTGCACAACGTTTGGTTTAGGTTTGACAGCCATAATCACCTTTTTATTGCTTTAAATGCGTTTTTAGCGCATGATTGTACATTTGAGCTGAATGTGTCAAAATCTTAAAAATTAACAGGTGCCCAAGCAATTTCATGCTAGAATCATCATCCGGATGCCAAAATAAACTAAATACAGCAAAAGATTTGAGTGCACAACGTTTGGTTTAGATTTGACAGCGATAATCAGCAATTGTGTACATTTGAGCTGAATGTGTCAAAATCTTAAAAATTAACAGGTGCCCAAGCAATTTCATGCTAGAATCATCATCCGGATGCCAAAATAAACTAAATACAGCAAAAGATTTGAGTGCACAACGTTTGGTTTAGGTTTGACAGCCATAATCACCTTTTTATTGCTTTAAATGCGTTTTTAGCGCATGATTGTACATTTGAGCTGAATGTGTCAAAATCTTAAAAATTAACAGGTGCCCAAGCAATTTCATGCTAGAATCATCATCCGGATGCCAAAATAAACTAAATACAGCAAAAGATTTGAGTGCACAACGTTTGGTTTAGATTTGACAGCCATAATCAGCAATTGTGTACATTTGAGCTGAATGTGTCAAAATCTTAAAAATTAACAGGTGCCCAAGCAATTTCATGCTAGAATCATCATCCGGATGCCAAAATAAACTAAATACAGCAAAAGATTTGAGTGCACAACGTTTGGTTTAGATTTGACAGCCATAATCAGCAATTGTGTACATTTGAGCTGAATGTGTCAAAATCTTAAAAATTAACAGGTGCCCAAGCAATTTCATGCTAGAATCATCATCCGGATGCCAAAATAAACTAAATACAGCAAAAGATTTGAGTGCACAACGTTTGGTTTAGGTTTGACAGCCATAATCACCTTTTTATTGCTTTAAATGCGTTTTTAGCGCATGATTGTACATTTGAGCTGAATGTGTCAAAATCTTAAAAATTAACAGGTGCCCAAGCAATTTCATGCTAGAATCATCATCCGGATGCCAAAATAAACTAAATACAGCAAAAGATTTGAGTGCACAACGTTTGGTTTAGATTTGACAGCGATAATCAGCAATTGTGTACATTTGAGCTGAATGTGTCAAAATCTTAAAAATTAACAGGTGCCCAAGCAATTTCATGCTAGAATCATCATCCGGATGCCAAAATAAACTAAATACAGCAAAAGATTTGAGTGCACAACGTTTGGTTTAGGTTTGACAGCCATAATCACCTTTTTATTGCTTTAAATGCGTTTTTAGCGCATGATTGTACATTTGAGCTGAATGTGTCAAAATCTTAAAAATTAACAGGTGCCCAAGCAATTTCATGCTAGAATCATCATCCGGATGCCAAAATAAACTAAATACAGCAAAAGATTTGAGTGCACAACGTTTGGTTTAGATTTGACAGCCATAATCAGCAATTGTGTACATTTGAGCTGAATGTGTCAAAATCTTAAAAATTAACAGGTGCCCAAGCAATTTCATGCTAGAATCATCATCCGGATGCCAAAATAAACTAAATACAGCAAAAGATTTGAGTGCACAACGTTTGGTTTAGGTTTGACAGCCATAATCACCTTTTTATTGCTTTAAATGCGTTTTTAGCGCATGATTGTACATTTGAGCTGAATGTGTCAAAATCTTAAAAATTAACAGGTGCCCAAGCAATTTCATGCTAGAATCATCATCCGGATGCCAAAATAAACTAAATACAGCAAAAGATTTGAGTGCACAACGTTTGGTTTAGATTTGACAGCCATAATCAGCAATTGTGTACATTTGAGCTGAATGTGTCAAAATCTTAAAAATTAACAGGTGCCCAAGCAATTTCATGCTAGAATCATCATCCGGATGCCAAAATAAACTAAATACAGCAAAAGATTTGAGTGCACAACGTTTGGTTTAGATTTGACAGCCATAATCAGCAATTGTGTACATTTGAGCTGAATGTGTCAAAATCTTAAAAATTAACAGGTGCCCAAGCAATTTCATGCTAGAATCATCATCCGGATGCCAAAATAAACTAAATACAGCAAAAGATTTGAGTGCACAACGTTTGGTTTAGGTTTGACAGCCATAATCACCTTTTTATTGCTTTAAATGCGTTTTTAGCGCATGATTGTACATTTGAGCTGAATGTGTCAAAATCTTAAAAATTAACAGGTGCCCAAGCAATTTCATGCTAGAATCATCATCCGGATGCCAAAATAAACTAAATACAGCAAAAGATTTGAGTGCACAACGTTTGGTTTAGATTTGACAGCCATAATCAGCAATTGTGTACATTTGAGCTGAATGTGTCAAAATCTTAAAAATTAACAGGTGCCCAAGCAATTTCATGCTAGAATCATCATCCGGATGCCAAAATAAACTAAATACAGCAAAAGATTTGAGTGCACAACGTTTGGTTTAGATTTGACAGCCATAATCAGCAATTGTGTACATTTGAGCTGAATGTGTCAAAATCTTAAAAATTAACAGGTGCCCAAGCAATTTCATGCTAGAATCATCATCCGGATGCCAAAATAAACTAAATACAGCAAAAGATTTGAGTGCACAACGTTTGGTTTAGGTTTGACAGCCATAATCACCTTTTTATTGCTTTAAATGCGTTTTTAGCGCATGATTGTACATTTGAGCTGAATGTGTCAAAATCTTAAAAATTAACAGGTGCCCAAGCAATTTCATGCTAGAATCATCATCCGGATGCCAAAATAAACTAAATACAGCAAAAGATTTGAGTGCACAACGTTTGGTTTAGATTTGACAGCCATAATCAGCAATTGTGTACATTTGAGCTGAATGTGTCAAAATCTTAAAAATTAACAGGTGCCCAAGCAATTTCATGCTAGAATCATCATCCGGATGCCAAAATAAACTAAATACAGCAAAAGATTTGAGTGCACAACGTTTGGTTTAGGTTTGACAGCCATAATCACCTTTTTATTGCTTTAAATGCGTTTTTAGCGCATGATTGTACATTTGAGCTGAATGTGTCAAAATCTTAAAAATTAACAGGTGCCCAAGCAATTTCATGCTAGAATCATCATCCGGATGCCAAAATAAACTAAATACAGCAAAAGATTTGAGTGCACAACGTTTGGTTTAGATTTGACAGCCATAATCAGCAATTGTGTACATTTGAGCTGAATGTGTCAAAATCTTAAAAATTAACAGGTGGCCAAGCAATTTCATGCTAGAATCATCATCCGGATGCCAAAATAAACTAAATACAGCAAAAGATTTGAGTGCACAACGTTTGGTTTAGGTTTGACAGCCATAATCACCTTTTTATTGCTTTAAATGCGTTTTTAGCGCATGATTGTACATTTGAGCTGAATGTGTCAAAATCTTAAAAATTAACAGGTGCCCAAGCAATTTCATGCTAGAATCATCATCCGGATGCCAAAATAAACTAAATACAGCAAAAGATTTGAGTGCACAACGTTTGGTTTAGATTTGACAGCCATAATCAGCAATTGTGTACATTTGAGCTGAATGTGTCAAAATCTTAAAAATTAACAGGTGCCCAAGCAATTTCATGCTAGAATCATCATCCGGATGCCAAAATAAACTAAATACAGCAAAAGATTTGAGTGCACAACGTTTGGTTTAGATTTGACAGCCATAATCAGCAATTGTGTACATTTGAGCTGAATGTGTCAAAATCTTAAAAATTAACAGGTGCCCAAGCAATTTCATGCTAGAATCATCATCCGGATGCCAAAATAAACTAAATACAGCAAAAGATTTGAGTGCACAACGTTTGGTTTAGGTTTGACAGCCATAATCACCTTTTTATTGCTTTAAATGCGTTTTTAGCGCATGATTGTACATTTGAGCTGAATGTGTCAAAATCTTAAAAATTAACAGGTGCCCAAGC
Organism: Festucalex cinctus; assembly: GCF_051991245.1. Classification (NCBI taxonomy): domain Eukaryota; kingdom Metazoa; phylum Chordata; class Actinopteri; order Syngnathiformes; family Syngnathidae; genus Festucalex; species Festucalex cinctus. Next base: position 9,630 of record NW_027520385.1, read on the forward strand.
AATTTCATGCTAGAATCATCATCCGGATGCCAAAATAAACTAAATACAGCAAAAGATTTGAGTGCACAACGTTTGGTTTAGGTTTGACAGCCATAATCACCTTTTTATTGCTTTAAATGCGTCTTTAGCGCATGATTGTACATTTGAGCTGAATGTGTCAAAATCTTAAAAATTAACAGGTGCCCAAGCAATTTCATGCTAGAATCATCATCCGGATGCCAAAATAAACTAAATACAGCAAAAGATTTGAGTGCACAACGTTTGGTTTAGATTTGACAGCCATAATCAGCAATTGTGTACATTTGAGCTGAATGTGTCAAAATCTTAAAAATTAACAGGTGCCCAAGCAATTTCATGCTAGAATCATCATCCGGATGCCAAAATAAACTAAATACAGCAAAAGATTTGAGTGCACAACGTTTGGTTTAGATTTGACAGCCATAATCAGCAATTGTGTACATTTGAGCTGAATGTGTCAAAATCTTAAAAATTAACAGGTGCCCAAGCAATTTCATGCTAGAATCATCATCCGGATGCCAAAATAAACTAAATACAGCAAAAGATTTGAGTGCACAACGTTTGGTTTAGATTTGACAGCCATAATCAGCAATTGTGTACATTTGAGCTGAATGTGTCAAAATCTTAAAAATTAACAGGTGCCCAAGCAATTTCATGCTAGAATCATCATCCGGATGCCAAAATAAACTAAATACAGCAAAAGATTTGAGTGCACAACGTTTGGTTTAGGTTTGACAGCCATAATCACCTTTTTATTGCTTTAAATGCGTTTTTAGCGCATGATTGTACATTTGAGCTGAATGTGTCAAAATCTTAAAAATTAACAGGTGCCCAAGCAATTTCATGCTAGAATCATCATCCGGATGCCAAAATAAACTAAATACAGCAAAAGATTTGAGTGCACAACGTTTGGTTTAGATTTGACAGCCATAATCAGCAATTGTGTACATTTGAGCTGAATGTGTCAAAATCTTAAAAATTAACAGGTGCCCAAGCAATTTCATGCTAGAATCATCATCCGGATGCCAAAATAAACTAAATACAGCAAAAGATTTGAGTGCACAACGTTTGGTTTAGGTTTGACAGCCATAATCACCTTTTTATTGCTTTAAATGCGTTTTTAGCGCATGATTGTACATTTGAGCTGAATGTGTCAAAATCTTAAAAATTAACAGGTGCCCAAGCAATTTCATGCTAGAATCATCATCCGGATGCCAAAATAAACTAAATACAGCAAAAGATTTGAGTGCACAACGTTTGGTTTAGATTTGACAGCCATAATCAGCAATTGTGTACATTTGAGCTGAATGTGTCAAAATCTTAAAAATTAACAGGTGCCCAAGCAATTTCATGCTAGAATCATCATCCGGATGCCAAAATAAACTAAATACAGCAAAAGATTTGAGTGCACAACGTTTGGTTTAGGTTTGACAGCCATAATCACCTTTTTATTGCTTTAAATGCGTTTTTAGCGCATGATTGTACATTTGAGCTGAATGTGTCAAAATCTTAAAAATTAACAGGTGCCCAAGCAATTTCATGCTAGAATCATCATCCGGATGCCAAAATAAACTAAATACAGCAAAAGATTTGAGTGCACAACGTTTGGTTTAGATTTGACAGCCATAATCAGCAATTGTGTACATTTGAGCTGAATGTGTCAAAATCTTAAAAATTAACAGGTGCCCAAGCAATTTCATGCTAGAATCATCATCCGGATGCCAAAATAAACTAAATACAGCAAAAGATTTGAGTGCACAACGTTTGGTTTAGATTTGACAGCCATAATCAGCAATTGTGTACATTTGAGCTGAATGTGTCAAAATCTTAAAAATTAACAGGTGCCCAAGCAATTTCATGCTAGAATCATCATCCGGATGCCAAAATAAACTAAATACAGCAAAAGATTTGAGTGCACAACGTTTGGTTTAGGTTTGACAGCCATAATCACCTTTTTATTGCTTTAAATGCGTTTTTAGCGCATGATTGTACATTTGAGCTGAATGTGTCAAAATCTTAAAAATTAACAGGTGCCCAAGCAATTTCATGCTAGAATCATCATCCGGATGCCAAAATAAACTAAATACAGCAAAAGATTTGAGTGCACAACGTTTGGTTTAGGTTTGACAGCCATAATCACCTTTTTATTGCTTTAAATGCGTCTTTAGCGCATGATTGTACATTTGAGCTGAATGTGTCAAAATCTTAAAAATTAACAGGTGCCCAAGCAATTTCATGCTAGAATCATCATCCGGATGCCAAAATAAACTAAATACAGCAAAAGATTTGAGTGCACAACGTTTGGTTTAGATTTGACAGCCATAATCAGCAATTGTGTACATTTGAGCTGAATGTGTCAAAATCTTAAAAATTAACAGGTGCCCAAGCAATTTCATGCTAGAATCATCATCCGGATGCCAAAATAAACTAAATACAGCAAAAGATTTGAGTGCACAACGTTTGGTTTAGGTTTGACAGCCATAATCACCTTTTTATTGCTTTAAATGCGTTTTTAGCGCATGATTGTACATTTGAGCTGAATGTGTCAAAATCTTAAAAATTAACAGGTGCCCAAGCAATTTCATGCTAGAATCATCATCCGGATGCCAAAATAAACTAAATACAGCAAAAGATTTGAGTGCACAACGTTTGGTTTAGATTTGACAGCCATAATCAGCAATTGTGTACATTTGAGCTGAATGTGTCAAAATCTTAAAAATTAACAGGTGCCCAAGCAATTTCATGCTAGAATCATCATCCGGATGCCAAAATAAACTAAATACAGCAAAAGATTTGAGTGCACAACGTTTGGTTTAGGTTTGACAGCCATAATCACCTTTTTATTGCTTTAAATGCGTTTTTAGCGCATGATTGTACATTTGAGCTGAATGTGTCAAAATCTTAAAAATTAACAGGTGCCCAAGCAATTTCATGCTAGAATCATCATCCGGATGCCAAAATAAACTAAATACAGCAAAAGATTTGAGTGCACAACGTTTGGTTTAGATTTGACAGCCATAATCAGCAATTGTGTACATTTGAGCTGAATGTGTCAAAATCTTAAAAATTAACAGGTGCCCAAGCAATTTCATGCTAGAATCATCATCCGGATGCCAAAATAAACTAAATACAGCAAAAGATTTGAGTGCACAACGTTTGGTTTAGATTTGACAGCCATAATCAGCAATTGTGTACATTTGAGCTGAATGTGTCAAAATCTTAAAAATTAACAGGTGCCCAAGCAATTTCATGCTAGAATCATCATCCGGATGCCAAAATAAACTAAATACAGCAAAAGATTTGAGTGCACAACGTTTGGTTTAGGTTTGACAGCCATAATCACCTTTTTATTGCTTTAAATGCGTTTTTAGCGCATGATTGTACATTTGAGCTGAATGTGTCAAAATCTTAAAAATTAACAGGTGCCCAAGCAATTTCATGCTAGAATCATCATCCGGATGCCAAAATAAACTAAATACAGCAAAAGATTTGAGTGCACAACGTTTGGTTTAGATTTGACAGCCATAATCAGCAATTGTGTACATTTGAGCTGAATGTGTCAAAATCTTAAAAATTAACAGGTGCCCAAGCAATTTCATGCTAGAATCATCATCCGGATGCCAAAATAAACTAAATACAGCAAAAGATTTGAGTGCACAACGTTTGGTTTAGATTTGACAGCCATAATCAGCAATTGTGTACATTTGAGCTGAATGTGTCAAAATCTTAAAAATTAACAGGTGCCCAAGCAATTTCATGCTAGAATCATCATCCGGATGCCAAAATAAACTAAATACAGCAAAAGATTTGAGTGCACAACGTTTGGTTTAGGTTTGACAGCCATAATCACCTTTTTATTGCTTTAAATGCGTTTTTAGCGCATGATTGTACATTTGAGCTGAATGTGTCAAAATCTTAAAAATTAACAGGTGCCCAAGCAATTTCATGCTAGAATCATCATCCGGATGCCAAAATAAACTAAATACAGCAAAAGATTTGAGTGCACAACGTTTGGTTTAGATTTGACAGCCATAATCAGCAATTGTGTACATTTGAGCTGAATGTGTCAAAATCTTAAAAATTAACAGGTGCCCAAGCAATTTCATGCTAGAATCATCATCCGGATGCCAAAATAAACTAAATACAGCAAAAGATTTGAGTGCACAACGTTTGGTTTAGGTTTGACAGCCATAATCACCTTTTTATTGCTTTAAATGCGTTTTTAGCGCATGATTGTACATTTGAGCTGAATGTGTCAAAATCTTAAAAATTAACAGGTGCCCAAGCAATTTCATGCTAGAATCATCATCCGGATGCCAAAATAAACTAAATACAGCAAAAGATTTGAGTGCACAACGTTTGGTTTAGATTTGACAGCCATAATCAGCAATTGTGTACATTTGAGCTGAATGTGTCAAAATCTTAAAAATTAACAGGTGCCCAAGCAATTTCATGCTAGAATCATCATCCGGATGCCAAAATAAACTAAATACAGCAAAAGATTTGAGTGCACAACGTTTGGTTTAGGTTTGACAGCCATAATCACCTTTTTATTGCTTTAAATGCGTTTTTAGCGCATGATTGTACATTTGAGCTGAATGTGTCAAAATCTTAAAAATTAACAGGTGCCCAAGCAATTTCATGCTAGAATCATCATCCGGATGCCAAAATAAACTAAATACAGCAAAAGATTTGAGTGCACAACGTTTGGTTTAGATTTGACAGCCATAATCAGCAATTGTGTACATTTGAGCTGAATGTGTCAAAATCTTAAAAATTAACAGGTGCCCAAGCAATTTCATGCTAGAATCATCATCCGGATGCCAAAATAAACTAAATACAGCAAAAGATTTGAGTGCACAACGTTTGGTTTAGATTTGACAGCCATAATCAGCAATTGTGTACATTTGAGCTGAATGTGTCAAAATCTTAAAAATTAACAGGTGCCCAAGCAATTTCATGCTAGAATCATCATCCGGATGCCAAAATAAACTAAATACAGCAAAAGATTTGAGTGCACAACGTTTGGTTTAGGTTTGACAGCCATAATCACCTTTTTATTGCTTTAAATGCGTTTTTAGCGCATGATTGTACATTTGAGCTGAATGTGTCAAAATCTTAAAAATTAACAGGTGCCCAAGCAATTTCATGCTAGAATCATCATCCGGATGCCAAAATAAACTAAATACAGCAAAAGATTTGAGTGCACAACGTTTGGTTTAGGTTTGACAGCCATAATCACCTTTTTATTGCTTTAAATGCGTCTTTAGCGCATGATTGTACATTTGAGCTGAATGTGTCAAAATCTTAAAAATTAACAGGTGCCCAAGCAATTTCATGCTAGAATCATCATCCGGATGCCAAAATAAACTAAATACAGCAAAAGATTTGAGTGCACAACGTTTGGTTTAGATTTGACAGCCATAATCAGCAATTGTGTACATTTGAGCTGAATGTGTCAAAATCTTAAAAATTAACAGGTGCCCAAGCAATTTCATGCTAGAATCATCATCCGGATGCCAAAATAAACTAAATACAGCAAAAGATTTGAGTGCACAACGTTTGGTTTAGATTTGACAGCCATAATCAGCAATTGTGTACATTTGAGCTGAATGTGTCAAAATCTTAAAAATTAACAGGTGCCCAAGCAATTTCATGCTAGAATCATCATCCGGATGCCAAAATAAACTAAATACAGCAAAAGATTTGAGTGCACAACGTTTGGTTTAGATTTGACAGCCATAATCAGCAATTGTGTACATTTGAGCTGAATGTGTCAAAATCTTAAAAATTAACAGGTGCCCAAGCAATTTCATGCTAGAATCATCATCCGGATGCCAAAATAAACTAAATACAGCAAAAGATTTGAGTGCACAACGTTTGGTTTAGGTTTGACAGCCATAATCACCTTTTTATTGCTTTAAATGCGTTTTTAGCGCATGATTGTACATTTGAGCTGAATGTGTCAAAATCTTAAAAATTAACAGGTGCCCAAGCAATTTCATGCTAGAATCATCATCCGGATGCCAAAATAAACTAAATACAGCAAAAGATTTGAGTGCACAACGTTTGGTTTAGATTTGACAGCCATAATCAGCAATTGTGTACATTTGAGCTGAATGTGTCAAAATCTTAAAAATTAACAGGTGCCCAAGCAATTTCATGCTAGAATCATCATCCGGATGCCAAAATAAACTAAATACAGCAAAAGATTTGAGTGCACAACGTTTGGTTTAGGTTTGACAGCCATAATCACCTTTTTATTGCTTTAAATGCGTTTTTAGCGCATGATTGTACATTTGAGCTGAATGTGTCAAAATCTTAAAAATTAACAGGTGCCCAAGCAATTTCATGCTAGAATCATCATCCGGATGCCAAAATAAACTAAATACAGCAAAAGATTTGAGTGCACAACGTTTGGTTTAGATTTGACAGCCATAATCAGCAATTGTGTACATTTGAGCTGAATGTGTCAAAATCTTAAAAATTAACAGGTGCCCAAGCAATTTCATGCTAGAATCATCATCCGGATGCCAAAATAAACTAAATACAGCAAAAGATTTGAGTGCACAACGTTTGGTTTAGATTTGACAGCCATAATCAGCAATTGTGTACATTTGAGCTGAATGTGTCAAAATCTTAAAAATTAACAGGTGCCCAAGCAATTTCATGCTAGAATCATCATCCGGATGCCAAAATAAACTAAATACAGCAAAAGATTTGAGTGCACAACGTTTGGTTTAGGTTTGACAGCCATAATCACCTTTTTATTGCTTTAAATGCGTTTTTAGCGCATGATTGTACATTTGAGCTGAATGTGTCAAAATCTTAAAAATTAACAGGTGCCCAAGCAATTTCATGCTAGAATCATCATCCGGATGCCAAAATAAACTAAATACAGCAAAAGATTTGAGTGCACAACGTTTGGTTTAGATTTGACAGCCATAATCAGCAATTGTGTACATTTGAGCTGAATGTGTCAAAATCTTAAAAATTAACAGGTGCCCAAGCAATTTCATGCTAGAATCATCATCCGGATGCCAAAATAAACTAAATACAGCAAAAGATTTGAGTGCACAACGTTTGGTTTAGGTTTGACAGCCATAATCACCTTTTTATTGCTTTAAATGCGTTTTTAGCGCATGATTGTACATTTGAGCTGAATGTGTCAAAATCTTAAAAATTAACAGGTGCCCAAGCAATTTCATGCTAGAATCATCATCCGGATGCCAAAATAAACTAAATACAGCAAAAGATTTGAGTGCACAACGTTTGGTTTAGATTTGACAGCCATAATCAGCAATTGTGTACATTTGAGCTGAATGTGTCAAAATCTTAAAAATTAACAGGTGCCCAAGCAATTTCATGCTAGAATCATCATCCGGATGCCAAAATAAACTAAATACAGCAAAAGATTTGAGTGCACAACGTTTGGTTTAGATTTGACAGCCATAATCAGCAATTGTGTACATTTGAGCTGAATGTGTCAAAATCTTAAAAATTAACAGGTGCCCAAGCAATTTCATGCTAGAATCATCATCCGGATGCCAAAATAAACTAAATACAGCAAAAGATTTGAGTGCACAACGTTTGGTTTAGGTTTGACAGCCATAATCACCTTTTTATTGCTTTAAATGCGTTTTTAGCGCATGATTGTACATTTGAGCTGAATGTGTCAAAATCTTAAAAATTAACAGGTGCCCAAGCAATTTCATGCTAGAATCATCATCCGGATGCCAAAATAAACTAAATACAGCAAAAGATTTGAGTGCACAACGTTTGGTTTAGGTTTGACAGCCATAATCACCTTTTTATTGCTTTAAATGCGTCTTTAGCGCATGATTGTACATTTGAGCTGAATGTGTCAAAATCTTAAAAATTAACAGGTGCCCAAGCAATTTCATGCTAGAATCATCATCCGGATGCCAAAATAAACTAAATACAGCAAAAGATTTGAGTGCACAACGTTTGGTTTAGATTTGACAGCCATAATCAGCAATTGTGTACATTTGAGCTGAATGTGTCAAAATCTTAAAAATTAACAGGTGCCCAAGCAATTTCATGCTAGAATCATCATCCGGATGCCAAAATAAACTAAATACAGCAAAAGATTTGAGTGCACAACGTTTGGTTTAGGTTTGACAGCCATAATCACCTTTTTATTGCTTTAAATGCGTTTTTAGCGCATGATTGTACATTTGAGCTGAATGTGTCAAAATCTTAAAAATTAACAGGTGCCCAAGCAATTTCATGCTAGAATCATCATCCGGATGCCAAAATAAACTAAATACAGCAAATGATTTGAGTGCACAACGTTTGGTTTAGATTTGACAGCCATAATCAGCAATTGTGTACATTTGAGCTGAATGTGTCAAAATCTTAAAAATTAACAGGTGCCCAAGCAATTTCATGCTAGAATCATCATCCGGATGCCAAAATAAACTAAATACAGCAAAAGATTTGAGTGCACAACGTTTGGTTTAGGTTTGACAGCCATAATCACCTTTTTATTGCTTTAAATGCGTTTTTAGCGCATGATTGTACATTTGAGCTGAATGTGTCAAAATCTTAAAAATTAACAGGTGCCCAAGCAATTTCATGCTAGAATCATCATCCGGATGCCAAAATAAACTAAATACAGCAAAAGATTTGAGTGCACAACGTTTGGTTTAGATTTGACAGCCATAATCAGCAATTGTGTACATTTGAGCTGAATGTGTCAAAATCTTAAAAATTAACAGGTGCCCAAGCAATTTCATGCTAGAATCATCATCCGGATGCCAAAATAAACTAAATACAGCAAAAGATTTGAGTGCACAACGTTTGGTTTAGGTTTGACAGCCATAATCACCTTTTTATTGCTTTAAATGCGTTTTTAGCGCATGATTGTACATTTGAGCTGAATGTGTCAAAATCTTAAAAATTAACAGGTGCCCAAGCAATTTCATGCTAGAATCATCATCCGGATGCCAAAATAAACTAAATACAGCAAAAGATTTGAGTGCACAACGTTTGGTTTAGATTTGACAGCCATAATCAGCAATTGTGTACATTTGAGCTGAATGTGTCAAAATCTTAAAAATTAACAGGTGCCCAAGCAATTTCATGCTAGAATCATCATCCGGATGCCAAAATAAACTAAATACAGCAAAAGATTTGAGTGCACAACGTTTGGTTTAGGTTTGACAGCCATAATCACCTTTTTATTGCTTTAAATGCGTTTTTAGCGCATGATTGTACATTTGAGCTGAATGTGTCAAAATCTTAAAAATTAACAGGTGCCCAAGCAATTTCATGCTAGAATCATCATCCGGATGCCAAAATAAACTAAATACAGCAAAAGATTTGAGTGCACAACGTTTGGTTTAGATTTGACAGCCATAATCAGCAATTGTGTACATTTGAGCTGAATGTGTCAAAATCTTAAAAATTAACAGGTGCCCAAGCAATTTCATGCTAGAATCATCATCCGGATGCCAAAATAAACTAAATACAGCAAAAGATTTGAGTGCACAACGTTTGGTTTAGATTTGACAGCCATAATCAGCAATTGTGTACATTTGAGCTGAATGTGTCAAAATCTTAAAAATTAACAGGTGCCCAAGCAATTTCATGCTAGAATCATCATCCGGATGCCAAAATAAACTAAATACAGCAAAAGATTTGAGTGCACAACGTTTGGTTTAGGTTTGACAGCCATAATCACCTTTTTATTGCTTTAAATGCGTTTTTAGCGCATGATTGTACATTTGAGCTGAATGTGTCAAAATCTTAAAAATTAACAGGTGCCCAAGCAATTTCATGCTAGAATCATCATCCGGATGCCAAAATAAACTAAATACAGCAAAAGATTTGAGTGCACAACGTTTGGTTTAGGTTTGACAGCCATAATCACCTTTTTATTGCTTTAAATGCGTCTTTAGCGCATGATTGTACATTTGAGCTGAATGTGTCAAAATCTTAAAAATTAACAGGTGCCCAAGCAATTTCATGCTAGAATCATCATCCGGATGCCAAAATAAACTAAATACAGCAAAAGATTTGAGTGCACAACGTTTGGTTTAGATTTGACAGCCATAATCAGCAATTGTGTACATTTGAGCTGAATGTGTCAAAATCTTAAAGGAAGGCTCCTTTAATTTTACATGTATGGCTTGATTGGCAGTAAATAGTTAGTATAGCTACGAAACATGCATAAGAGCTGAAGAATACACTCCTATATTGATTTATTTAACTTTTTTCAACATAGAAGTACTTCCGTGTTGCAACGCCCCCAAATGGTGACGTCACTAGTGTGTATACTCGCTTGGGGAACAGTAGTTCACGCAGACATAACAACGAGGAAGACACAAACGTCAGTTATGCCTTACTGTATTGCAAAATTTTGCAAGGCGTCGGCAAGGAAAAACCCGCGAGAGACCCCCCCCCCCCCCCCCCCCCCCAAAAAAAAAAAAAAAAAAAAAAAAAAAAAAAAAAGCTACTTGAGTAGACAATGGTTTGTTTGCTAAGTGCTGTCAACCTCCCGAAGGACAAGCAGGCGTGCGCGCAGCGAACATTTCAGGCATGAGGTCTTCGAATATATGTTACAATTTGAGTTGGGGTACGCCACACGCCTAATACTAAAGCCCAACGCAGTACCGAGTATCTTTAAAGAACCAGACGTGGGAAATAATCAAGCCGATGGAGGAGCCGCAACTGCTAGCAACACGGAGCCTTCACTCTCACAACAGCCGACACAAATCGAGGTCTTACTACGGCCACTGAAAGATCTCGGAGAAGCGAAGCAAATTTAAAGCGAAAGGTAGGCATGTTTCGGGGGTGGGGGGGCATTGGTTATTATACTGCACGGACTGTTTTATTTCATAATTCAATTGAAGGTGGCCAACGCAGGGGCACGTCGGCACGTTACCGTAATGCACAGTATTAACAATCGTTGGGGCGGCTGGCTTGACTTCGTCTTTTCGAGTGGCGGCTGGCCTGACCGCAGTGGGACGCTACGCAAAAAAGAAAAAAAAAAACAGCTAGGGGAGGTTGGGTGCTGTAACGACGATACATTTAATTTGACTATTTTTTCTTTTTCCTGAAATATTTCGTCAGTTCCACACGTTTTGCATTGCTCGTACTGTGTGTCACTTTACCTGTTGGATATTTGCTCCTCCAAGACTTTTCTTCTTCACATCTTTCATCGCAACCAAAGCTATCCTGAGAATGTCTATTTAGTATTGCCATGTTGAATGTCTGATGTTCCAGGATGCAGTTGAGATTGTCCGCAAGGAACCGATCCTCGAGTTCTTTCATTTCCAGACAGCACACATTCATTAGCGGATTGTCCATTCCTGCAGCTCCCGCACGAGCACCACTCACCCCCCGCCTGATTCACTCGTTCGTCAAAGTTTATTTTGTGCCCGAAAAGACCATCTGGCGCCACAACTTTCACATCCAAGGCAGACTTTCCTTCGGTAGTGTTATTTTGTCGTGTTGGCTCGAAGCGATAAGGTTTAATCCTTCCGGGTTTGACGCTAGATGCACGGCTGCGTTGCATAGTGCTTCCATAGTGTAGCGTTTACACACTAGTGACGTAAACATCCGGGTTATTTAGTCACGTGTACCAAACATGCCGGCGTTCGATTCATTTTAACAATGGTTTAAAAGTTATTAAATGTACATAAAAAAATAATCACGTCACCAAATTAATTATTGAAAAAGTAGCAACTTTTTGCTGCTAAAAATGGATCAATAAGTAAAGTGTCCCTTTAAAAATTAACAGGTGCCCAAGCAATTTCATGCTAGAATCATCATCCGGATGCCAAAATAAACTAAATACAGCAAAAGATTTGAGTGCACAACGTTTGGTTTAGGTTTGACAGCCATAATCACCTTTTTATTGCTTTAAATGCGTTTTTAGCGCATGATTGTACATTTGAGCTGAATGTGTCAAAATCTTAAAAATTAACAGGTGCCCAAGCAATTTCATGCTAGAATCATCATCCGGATGCCAAAATAAACTAAATACAGCAAAAGATTTGAGTGCACAACGTTTGGTTTAGATTTGACAGCCATAATCAGCAATTGTGTACATTTGAGCTGAATGTGTCAAAATCTTAAAAATTAACAGGTGCCCAAGCAATTTCATGCTAGAATCATCATCCGGATGCCAAAATAAACTAAATACAGCAAAAGATTTGAGTGCACAGCGTTTGGTTTAGGTTTGACAGCCATAATCACCTTTTTATTGCTTTAAATGCGTTTTTAGCGCATGATTGTACATTTGAGCTGAATGTGTCAAAATCTTAAAAATTAACAGGTGCCCAAGCAATTTCATGCTAGAATCATCATCCGGATGCCAAAATAAACTAAATACAGCAAAAGATTTGAGTGCACAACGTTTGGTTTAGATTTGACAGCCATAATCAGCAATTGTGTACATTTGAGCTGAATGTGTCAAAATCTTAAAAATTAACAGGTGCCCAAGCAATTTCATGCTAGAATCATCATCCGGATGCCAAAATAAACTAAATACAGCAAAAGATTTGAGTGCACAACGTTTGGTTTAGGTTTGACAGCCATAATCACCTTTTTATTGCTTTAAATGCGTTTTTAGCGCATGATTGTACATTTGAGCTGAATGTGTCAAAATCTTAAAAATTAACAGGTGCCCAAGCAATTTCATGCTAGAATCATCATCCGGATGCCAAAATAAACTAAATACAGCAAAAGATTTGAGTGCACAACGTTTGGTTTAGATTTGACAGCCATAATCAGCAATTGTGTACATTTGAGCTGAATGTGTCAAAATCTTAAAAATTAACAGGTGCCCAAGCAATTTCATGCTAGAATCATCATCCGGATGCCAAAATAAACTAAATACAGCAAAAGATTTGAGTGCACAACGTTTGGTTTAGGTTTGACAGCCATAATCACCTTTTTATTGCTTTAAATGCGTTTTTAGCGCATGATTGTACATTTGAGCTGAATGTGTCAAAATCTTAAAAATTAACAGGTGCCCAAGCAATTTCATGCTAGAATCATCATCCGGATGCCAAAATAAACTAAATACAGCAAAAGATTTGAGTGCACAACGTTTGGTTTAGATTTGACAGCCATAATCAGCAATTGTGTACATTTGAGCTGAATGTGTCAAAATCTTAAAAATTAACAGGTGCCCAAGCAATTTCATGCTAGAATCATCATCCGGATGCCAAAATAAACTAAATACAGCAAAAGATTTGAGTGCACAACGTTTGGTTTAGATTTGACAGCCATAATCAGCAATTGTGTACATTTGAGCTGAATGTGTCAAAATCTTAAAAATTAACAGGTGCCCAAGCAATTTCATGCTAGAATCATCATCCGGATGCCAAAATAAACTAAATACAGCAAAAGATTTGAGTGCACAACGTTTGGTTTAGGTTTGACAGCCATAATCACCTTTTTATTGCTTTAAATGCGTTTTTAGCGCATGATTGTACATTTGAGCTGAATGTGTCAAAATCTTAAAAATTAACAGGTGCCCAAGCAATTTCATGCTAGAATCATCATCCGGATGCCAAAATAAACTAAATACAGCAAAAGATTTGAGTGCACAACGTTTGGTTTAGGTTTGACAGCCATAATCACCTTTTTATTGCTTTAAATGCGTCTTTAGCGCATGATTGTACATTTGAGCTGAATGTGTCAAAATCTTAAAAATTAACAGGTGCCCAAGCAATTTCATGCTAGAATCATCATCCGGATGCCAAAATAAACTAAATACAGCAAAAGATTTGAGTGCACAACGTTTGGTTTAGATTTGACAGCCATAATCAGCAATTGTGTACATTTGAGCTGAATGTGTCAAAATCTTAAAGGAAGGCTCCTTTAATTTTACATGTATGGCTTGATTGGCAGTAAATAGTTAGTATAGCTACGAAACATGCATAAGAGCTGAAGAATACACTCCTATATTGATTTATTTAACTTTTTTCAACATAGAAGTACTTCCGTGTTGCAACGCCCCCAAATGGTGACGTCACTAGTGTGTATACTCGCTTGGGGAACAGTAGTTCACGCAGACATAACAACGAGGAAGACACAAACGTCAGTTATGCCTTACTGTATTGCAAAATTTTGCAAGGCGTCGGCAAGGAAAAACCCGCGAGAGACCCCCCCCCCCCCCCCCCAAAAAAAAAAAAAAAAAAAAAAAAAAAAAAAAAAAAAAGCTACTTGAGTAGACAATGGTTTGTTTGCTAAGTGCTGTCAACCTCCCGAAGGACAAGCAGGCGTGCGCGCAGCGAACATTTCAGGCATGAGGTCTTCGAATATATGTTACAATTTGAGTTGGGGTACGCCACACGCCTAATACTAAAGCCCAACGCAGTACCGAGTATCTTTAAAGAACCAGACGTGGGAAATAATCAAGCCGATGGAGGAGCCGCAACTGCTAGCAACACGGAGCCTTCACTCTCACAACAGCCGACACAAATCGAGGTCTTACTACGGCCACTGAAAGATCTCGGAGAAGCGAAGCAAATTTAAAGCGAAAGGTAGGCATGTTTCGGGGGTGGGGGGGCATTGGTTATTATACTGCACGGACTGTTTTATTTCATAATTCAATTGAAGGTGGCCAACGCAGGGGCACGTCGGCACGTTACCGTAATGCACAGTATTAACAATCGTTGGGGCGGCTGGCTTGACTTCGTCTTTTCGAGTGGCGGCTGGCCTGACCGCAGTGGGACGCTACGCAAAAAAGAAAAAAAAAAACAGCTAGGGGAGGTTGGGTGCTGTAACGACGATACATTTAATTTGACTATTTTTTCTTTTTCCTGAAATATTTCGTCAGTTCCACACGTTTTGCATTGCTCGTACTGTGTGTCACTTTACCTGTTGGATATTTGCTCCTCCAAGACTTTTCTTCTTCACATCTTTCATCGCAACCAAAGCTATCCTGAGAATGTCTATTTAGTATTGCCATGTTGAATGTCTGATGTTCCAGGATGCAGTTGAGATTGTCCGCAAGGAACCGATCCTCGAGTTCTTTCATTTCCAGACAGCACACATTCATTAGCGGATTGTCCATTCCTGCAGCTCCCGCACGAGCACCACTCACCCCCCGCCTGATTCACTCGTTCGTCAAAGTTTATTTTGTGCCCGAAAAGACCATCTGGCGCCACAACTTTCACATCCAAGGCAGACTTTCCTTCGGTAGTGTTATTTTGTCGTGTTGGCTCGAAGCGATAAGGTTTAATCCTTCCGGGTTTGACGCTAGATGCACGGCTGCGTTGCATAGTGCTTCCATAGTGTAGCGTTTACACACTAGTGACGTAAACATCCGGGTTATTTAGTCACGTGTACCAAACATGCCGGCGTTCGATTCATTTTAACAATGGTTTAAAAGTTATTAAATGTACATAAAAAAATAATCACGTCACCAAATTAATTATTGAAAAAGTAGCAACTTTTTGCTGCTAAAAATGGATCAATAAGTAAAGTGTCCCTTTAAAAATTAACAGGTGCCCAAGCAATTTCATGCTAGAATCATCATCCGGATGCCAAAATAAACTAAATACAGCAAAAGATTTGAGTGCACAACGTTTGGTTTAGGTTTGACAGCCATAATCACCTTTTTATTGCTTTAAATGCGTTTTTAGCGCATGATTGTACATTTGAGCTGAATGTGTCAAAATCTTAAAAATTAACAGGTGCCCAAGCAATTTCATGCTAGAATCATCATCCGGATGCCAAAATAAACTAAATACAGCAAAAGATTTGAGTGCACAACGTTTGGTTTAGATTTGACAGCCATAATCAGCAATTGTGTACATTTGAGCTGAATGTGTCAAAATCTTAAAAATTAACAGGTGCCCAAGCAATTTCATGCTAGAATCATCATCCGGATGCCAAAATAAACTAAATACAGCAAAAGATTTGAGTGCACAACGTTTGGTTTAGGTTTGACAGCCATAATCACCTTTTTATTGCTTTAAATGCGTTTTTAGCGCATGATTGTACATTTGAGCTGAATGTGTCAAAATCTTAAAAATTAACAGGTGCCCAAGCAATTTCATGCTAGAATCATCATCCGGATGCCAAAATAAACTAAATACAGCAAAAGATTTGAGTGCACAACGTTTGGTTTAGATTTGACAGCCATAATCAGCAATTGTGTACATTTGAGCTGAATGTGTCAAAATCTTAAAAATTAACAGGTGCCCAAGCAATTTCATGCTAGAATCATCATCCGGATGCCAAAATAAACTAAATACAGCAAAAGATTTGAGTGCACAACGTTTGGTTTAGGTTTGACAGCCATAATCACCTTTTTATTGCTTTAAATGCGTTTTTAGCGCATGATTGTACATTTGAGCTGAATGTGTCAAAATCTTAAAAATTAACAGGTGCCCAAGCAATTTCATGCTAGAATCATCATCCGGATGCCAAAATAAACTAAATACAGCAAAAGATTTGAGTGCACAACGTTTGGTTTAGATTTGACAGCCATAATCAGCAATTGTGTACATTTGAGCTGAATGTGTCAAAATCTTAAAAATTAACAGGTGCCCAAGCAATTTCATGCTAGAATCATCATCCGGATGCCAAAATAAACTAAATACAGCAAAAGATTTGAGTGCACAACGTTTGGTTTAGGTTTGACAGCCATAATCACCTTTTTATTACTTCAAATGCGTTTTTAGCGCATGATTGTACATTTGAGCTGAATGTGTCAAAATCTTAAAAATTAACAGGTGCCCAAGCAATTTCATGCTAGAATCATCATCCGGATGCCAAAATAAACTAAATACAGCAAAAGATTTGAGTGCACAACGTTTGGTTTAGATTTGACAGCCATAATCAGCAATTGTGTACATTTGAGCTGAATGTGTCAAAATCTTAAAAATTAACAGGTGCCCAAGCAATTTCATGCTAGAATCATCATCCGGATGCCAAAATAAACTAAATACAGCAAAAGATTTGAGTGCACAACGTTTGGTTTAGGTTTGACAGCCATAATCACCTTTTTATTGCTTTAAATGCGTTTTTAGCGCATGATTGTACATTTGAGCTGAATGTGTCAAAATCTTAAAAATTAACAGGTGCCCAAGCAATTTCATGCTAGAATCATCATCCGGATGCCAAAATAAACTAAATACAGCAAAAGATTTGAGTGCACAACGTTTGGTTTAGATTTGACAGCCATAATCAGCAATTGTGTACATTTGAGCTGAATGTGTCAAAATCTTAAAAATTAACAGGTGCCCAAGCAATTTCATGCTAGAATCATCATCCGGATGCCAAAATAAACTAAATACAGCAAAAGATTTGAGTGCACAACGTTTGGTTTAGGTTTGACAGCCATAATCACCTTTTTATTGCTTTAAATGCGTTTTTAGCGCATGATTGTACATTTGAGCTGAATGTGTCAAAATCTTAAAAATTAACAGGTGCCCAAGCAATTTCATGCTAGAATCATCATCCGGATGCCAAAATAAACTAAATACAGCAAAAGATTTGAGTGCACAACGTTTGGTTTAGATTTGACAGCCATAATCAGCAATTGTGTACATTTGAGCTGAATGTGTCAAAATCTTAAAAATTAACAGGTGCCCAAGCAATTTCATGCTAGAATCATCATCCGGATGCCAAAATAAACTAAATACAGCAAAAGATTTGAGTGCACAACGTTTGGTTTAGATTTGACAGCCATAATCAGCAATTGTGTACATTTGAGCTGAATGTGTCAAAATCTTAAAAATTAACAGGTGCCCAAGCAATTTCATGCTAGAATCATCATCCGGATGCCAAAATAAACTAAATACAGCAAAAGATTTGAGTGCACAACGTTTGGTTTAGATTTGACAGCCATAATCAGCAATTGTGTACATTTGAGCTGAATGTGTCAAAATCTTAAAAATTAACAGGTGCCCAAGCAATTTCATGCTAGAATCATCATCCGGATGCCAAAATAAACTAAATACAGCAAAAGATTTGAGTGCACAACGTTTGGTTTAGGTTTGACAGCCATAATCTCCTTTTTATTGCTTTAAATGCGTTTTTAGCGCATGATTGTACATTTGAGCTGAATGTGTCAAAATCTTAAAAATTAACAGGTGCCCAAGCAATTTCATGCTAGAATCATCATCCGGATGCCAAAATAAACTAAATATAGCAAAAGATTTGAGTGCACAACGTTTGGTTTAGGTTTGACAGCCATAATCACCTTTTATTGCTTTAAATGCGTTTGTAGCGCATGATTGTACATTTGAGCTTAATGTGTCAAAATCTTAAAAATTAACAGGTGCCCAAGCAATTTCATGCTAGAATCATCATCCGGATGCCAAAATAAACTAAATACAGCAAAAGATTTGAGTGCACAACGTTTGGTTTAGGTTTGACAGCCATAATCACCTTTTTATTGCTTTAAATGCGTTTTTAGCGCATGATTGTACATTTGAGCTGAATGTGTCAAAATCTTAAAAATTAACAGGTGCCCAAGCAATTTCATGCTAGAATCATCATCCGGATGCCAAAATAAACTAAATACAGCAAAAGATTTGAGTGCACAACGTTTGGTTTAGGTTTGACAGCCATAATCACCTTTTTATTGCTTTAAATGCGTTTTTAGCGCATGATTGTACATTTGAGCTGAATGTGTCAAAATCTTAAAAATTAACAGGTGCCCAAGCAATTTCATGCTAGAATCATCATCCGGATGCCAAAATAAACTAAATACAGCAAAAGATTTGAGTGCACAACGTTTGGTTTAGATTTGACAGCCATAATCAGCAATTGTGTACATTTGAGCTGAATGTGTCAAAATCTTAAAAATTAACAGGTGCCCAAGCAATTTCATGCTAGAATCATCATCCGGATGCCAAAATAAACTAAATACAGCAAAAGATTTGAGTGCACAACGTTTGGTTTAGGTTTGACAGCCATAATCACCTTTTTATTGCTTTAAATGCGTTTTTAGCGCATGATTGTACATTTGAGCTGAATGTGTCAAAATCTTAAAAATTAACAGGTGCCCAAGCAATTTCATGCTAGAATCATCATCCGGATGCCAAAATAAACTAAATACAGCAAAAGATTTGAGTGCACAACGTTTGGTTTAGATTTGACAGCCATAATCAGCAATTGTGTACATTTGAGCTGAATGTGTCAAAATCTTAAAAATTAACAGGTGCCCAAGCAATTTCATGCTAGAATCATCATCCGGATGCCAAAATAAACTAAATACAGCAAAAGATTTGAGTGCACAACGTTTGGTTTAGATTTGACAGCCATAATCAGCAATTGTGTACATTTGAGCTGAATGTGTCAAAATCTTAAAAATTAACAGGTGCCCAAGCAATTTCATGCTAGAATCATCATCCGGATGCCAAAATAAACTAAATACAGCAAAAGATTTGAGTGCACAACGTTTGGTTTAGGTTTGACAGCCATAATCACCTTTTTATTGCTTTAAATGCGTTTTTAGCGCATGATTGTACATTTGAGCTGAATGTGTCAAAATCTTAAAAATTAACAGGTGCCCAAGCAATTTCATGCTAGAATCATCATCCGGATGCCAAAATAAACTAAATACAGCAAAAGATTTGAGTGCACAACGTTTGGTTTAGGTTTGACAGCCATAATCACCTTTTTATTGCTTTAAATGCGTCTTTAGCGCATGATTGTACATTTGAGCTGAATGTGTCAAAATCTTAAAAATTAACAGGTGCCCAAGCAATTTCATGCTAGAATCATCATCCGGATGCCAAAATAAACTAAATACAGCAAAAGATTTGAGTGCACAACGTTTGGTTTAGATTTGACAGCCATAATCAGCAATTGTGTACATTTGAGCTGAATGTGTCAAAATCTTAAAAATTAACAGGTGCCCAAGCAATTTCATGCTAGAATCATCATCCGGATGCCAAAATAAACTAAATACAGCAAAAGATTTGAGTGCACAACGTTTGGTTTAGGTTTGACAGCCATAATCACCTTTTTATTGCTTTAAATGCGTTTTTAGCGCATGATTGTACATTTGAGCTGAATGTGTCAAAATCTTAAAAATTAACAGGTGCCCAAGCAATTTCATGCTAGAATCATCATCCGGATGCCAAAATAAACTAAATACAGCAAAAGATTTGAGTGCACAACGTTTGGTTTAGATTTGACAGCCAAAATCAGCAATTGTGTACATTTGAGCTGAATGTGTCAAAATCTTAAAAATTAACAGGTGCCCAAGCAATTTCATGCTAGAATCATCATCCGGATGCCAAAATAAACTAAATACAGCAAAAGATTTGAGTGCACAACGTTTGGTTTAGGTTTGACAGCCATAATCACCTTTTTATTGCTTTAAATGCGTTTTTAGCGCATGATTGTACATTTGAGCTGAATGTGTCAAAATCTTAAAAATTAACAGGTGCCCAAGCAATTTCATGCTAGAATCATCATCCGGATGCCAAAATAAACTAAATACAGCAAAAGATTTGAGTGCACAACGTTTGGTTTAGATTTGACAGCCATAATCAGCAATTGTGTACATTTGAGCTGAATGTGTCAAAATCTTAAAAATTAACAGGTGCCCAAGCAATTTCATGCTAGAATCATCATCCGGATGCCAAAATAAACTAAATACAGCAAAAGATTTGAGTGCACAACGTTTGGTTTAGGTTTGACAGCCATAATCACCTTTTTATTGCTTTAAATGCGTTTTTAGCGCATGATTGTACATTTGAGCTGAATGTGTCAAAATCTTAAAAATTAACAGGTGCCCAAGCAATTTCATGCTAGAATCATCATCCGGATGCCAAAATAAACTAAATACAGCAAAAGATTTGAGTGCACAACGTTTGGTTTAGATTTGACAGCCATAATCAGCAATTGTGTACATTTGAGCTGAATGTGTCAAAATCTTAAATATTAACAGGTGCCCAAGCAATTTCATGCTAGAATCATCATCCGGATGCCAAAATAAACTAAATACAGCAAAAGATTTGAGTGCACAACGTTTGGTTTAGGTTTGACAGCCATAATCACCTTTTTATTGCTTTAAATGCGTTTTTAGCGCATGATTGTACATTTGAGCTGAATGTGTCAAAATCTTAAAAATTAACAGGTGCCCAAGCAATTTCATGCTAGAATCATCATCCGGATGCCAAAATAAACTAAATACAGCAAAAGATTTGAGTGCACAACGTTTGGTTTAGATTTGACAGCCATAATCAGCAATTGTGTACATTTGAGCTGAATGTGTCAAAATCTTAAAAATTAACAGGTGCCCAAGCAATTTCATGCTAGAATCATCATCCGGATGCCAAAATAAACTAAATACAGCAAAAGATTTGAGTGCACAACGTTTGGTTTAGGTTTGACAGCCATAATCACCTTTTTATTGCTTTAAATGCGTTTTTAGCGCATGATTGTACATTTGAGCTGAATGTGTCAAAATCTTAAAAATTAACAGGTGCCCAAGCAATTTCATGCTAGAATCATCATCCGGATGCCAAAATAAACTAAATACAGCAAAAGATTTGAGTGCACAACGTTTGGTTTAGGTTTGACAGCCATAATCACCTTTTTATTGCTTTAAATGCGTCTTTAGCGCATGATTGTACATTTGAGCTGAATGTGTCAAAATCTTAAAAATTAACAGGTGCCCAAGCAATTTCATGCTAGAATCATCATCCGGATGCCAAAATAAACTAAATACAGCAAAAGATTTGAGTGCACAACGTTTGGTTTAGATTTGACAGCCATAATCAGCAATTGTGTACATTTGAGCTGAATGTGTCAAAATCTTAAAAATTAACAGGTGCCCAAGCAATTTCATGCTAGAATCATCATCCGGATGCCAAAATAAACTAAATACAGCAAAAGATTTGAGTGCACAACGTTTGGTTTAGGTTTGACAGCCATAATCACCTTTTTATTGCTTTAAATGCGTTTTTAGCGCATGATTGTACATTTGAGCTGAATGTGTCAAAATCTTAAAAATTAACAGGTGCCCAAGCAATTTCATGCTAGAATCATCATCCGGATGCCAAAATAAACTAAATACAGCAAAAGATTTGAGTGCACAACGTTTGGTTTAGATTTGACAGCCATAATCAGCAATTGTGTACATTTGAGCTGAATGTGTCAAAATCTTAAAAATTAACAGGTGCCCAAGCAATTTCATGCTAGAATCATCATCCGGATGCCAAAATAAACTAAATACAGCAAAAGATTTGAGTGCACAACGTTTGGTTTAGGTTTGACAGCCATAATCACCTTTTTATTGCTTTAAATGCGTTTTTAGCGCATGATTGTACATTTGAGCTGAATGTGTCAAAATCTTAAAAATTAACAGGTGCCCAAGCAATTTCATGCTAGAATCATCATCCGGATGCCAAAATAAACTAAATACAGCAAAAGATTTGAGTGCACAACGTTTGGTTTAGATTTGACAGCCATAATCAGCAATTGTGTACATTTGAGCTGAATGTGTCAAAATCTTAAAAATTAACAGGTGCCCAAGCAATTTCATGCTAGAATCATCATCCGGATGCCAAAATAAACTAAATACAGCAAAAGATTTGAGTGCACAACGTTTGGTTTAGGTTTGACAGCCATAATCACCTTTTTATTGCTTTAAATGCGTTTTTAGCGCATGATTGTACATTTGAGCTGAATGTGTCAAAATCTTAAAAATTAACAGGTGCCCAAGCAATTTCATGCTAGAATCATCATCCGGATGCCAAAATAAACTAAATACAGCAAAAGATTTGAGTGCACAACGTTTGGTTTAGATTTGACAGCCATAATCAGCAATTGTGTACATTTGAGCTGAATGTGTCAAAATCTTAAAAATTAACAGGTGCCCAAGCAATTTCATGCTAGAATCATCATCCGGATGCCAAAATAAACTAAATACAGCAAAAGATTTGAGTGCACAACGTTTGGTTTAGGTTTGACAGCCATAATCACCTTTTTATTGCTTTAAATGCGTTTTTAGCGCATGATTGTACATTTGAGCTGAATGTGTCAAAATCTTAAAAATTAACAGGTGCCCAAGCAATTTCATGCTAGAATCATCATCCGGATGCCAAAATAAACTAAATACAGCAAAAGATTTGAGTGCACAACGTTTGGTTTAGATTTGACAGCCATAATCAGCAATTGTGTACATTTGAGCTGAATGTGTCAAAATCTTAAAAATTAACAGGTGCCCAAGCAATTTCATGCTAGAATCATCATCCGGATGCCAAAATAAACTAAATACAGCAAAAGATTTGAGTGCACAACGTTTGGTTTAGATTTGACAGCCATAATCAGCAATTGTGTACATTTGAGCTGAATGTGTCAAAATCTTAAAAATTAACAGGTGCCCAAGCAATTTCATGCTAGAATCATCATCCGGATGCCAAAATAAACTAAATACAGCAAAAGATTTGAGTGCACAACGTTTGGTTTAGGTTTGACAGCCATAATCACCTTTTTATTGCTTTAAATGCGTTTTTAGCGCATGATTGTACATTTGAGCTGAATGTGTCAAAATCTTAAAAATTAACAGGTGCCCAAGCAATTTCATGCTAGAATCATCATCCGGATGCCAAAATAAACTAAATACAGCAAAAGATTTGAGTGCACAACGTTTGGTTTAGGTTTGACAGCCATAATCACCTTTTTATTGCTTTAAATGCGTCTTTAGCGCATGATTGTACATTTGAGCTGAATGTGTCAAAATCTTAAAAATTAACAGGTGCCCAAGCAATTTCATGCTAGAATCATCATCCGGATGCCAAAATAAACTAAATACAGCAAAAGATTTGAGTGCACAACGTTTGGTTTAGATTTGACAGCCATAATCAGCAATTGTGTACATTTGAGCTGAATGTGTCAAAATCTTAAAAATTAACAGGTGCCCAAGCAATTTCATGCTAGAATCATCATCCGGATGCCAAAATAAACTAAATACAGCAAAAGATTTGAGTGCACAACGTTTGGTTTAGGTTTGACAGCCATAATCACCTTTTTATTGCTTTAAATGCGTTTTTAGCGCATGATTGTACATTTGAGCTGAATGTGTCAAAATCTTAAAAATTAACAGGTGCCCAAGCAATTTCATGCTAGAATCATCATCCGGATGCCAAAATAAACTAAATACAGCAAAAGATTTGAGTGCACAACGTTTGGTTTAGATTTGACAGCCATAATCAGCAATTGTGTACATTTGAGCTGAATGTGTCAAAATCTTAAAAATTAACAGGTGCCCAAGCAATTTCATGCTAGAATCATCATCCGGATGCCAAAATAAACTAAATACAGCAAAAGATTTGAGTGCACAACGTTTGGTTTAGGTTTGACAGCCATAATCACATTTTTATTGCTTTAAATGCGTTTTTAGCGCATGATTGTACATTTGAGCTGAATGTGTCAAAATCTTAAAAATTAACAGGTGCCCAAGCAATTTCATGCTAGAATCATCATCCGGATGCCAAAATAAACTAAATACAGCAAAAGATTTGAGTGCACAACGTTTGGTTTAGATTTGACAGCCATAATCAGCAATTGTGTACATTTGAGCTGAATGTGTCAAAATCTTAAAAATTAACAGGTGCCCAAGCAATTTCATGCTAGAATCATCATCCGGATGCCAAAATAAACTAAATACAGCAAAAGATTTGAGTGCACAACGTTTGGTTTAGATTTGACAGCCATAATCAGCAATTGTGTACATTTGAGCTGAATGTGTCAAAATCTTAAAAATTAACAGGTGCCCAAGCAATTTCATGCTAGAATCATCATCCGGATGCCAAAATAAACTAAATACAGCAAAAGATTTGAGTGCACAACGTTTGGTTTAGGTTTGACAGCCATTATCACCTTTTTATTGCTTTAAATGCGTTTTTAGCGCATGATTGTACATTTGAGCTGAATGTGTCAAAATCTTAAAAATTAACAGGTGCCCAAGCAATTTCATGCTAGAATCATCATCCGGATGCCAAAATAAACTAAATACAGCAAAAGATTTGAGTGCACAACGTTTGGTTTAGATTTGACAGCCATAATCAGCAATTGTGTACATTTGAGCTGAATGTGTCAAAATCTTAAAAATTAACAGGTGCCCAAGCAATTTCATGCTAGAATCATCATCCGGATGCCAAAATAAACTAAATACAGCAAAAGATTTGAGTGCACAACGTTTGGTTTAGGTTTGACAGCCATAATCACCTTTTTATTGCTTTAAATGCGTTTTTAGCGCATGATTGTACATTTGAGCTGAATGTGTCAAAATCTTAAAAATTAACAGGTGCCCAAGCAATTTCATGCTAGAATCATCATCCGGATGCCAAAATAAACTAAATACAGCAAAAGATTTGAGTGCACAACGTTTGGTTTAGATTTGACAGCCATAATCAGCAATTGTGTACATTTGAGCTGAATGTGTCAAAATCTTAAAAATTAACAGGTGCCCAAGCAATTTCATGCTAGAATCATCATCCGGATGCCAAAATAAACTAAATACAGCAAAAGATTTGAGTGCACAACGTTTGGTTTAGATTTGACAGCCATAATCAGCAATTGTGTACATTTGAGCTGAATGTGTCAAAATCTTAAAAATTAACAGGTGCCCAAGCAATTTCATGCTAGAATCATCATCCGGATGCCAAAATAAACTAAATACAGCAAAAGATTTGAGTGCACAACGTTTGGTTTAGGTTTGACAGCCATAATCACCTTTTTATTGCTTTAAATGCGTTTTTAGCGCATGATTGTACATTTGAGCTGAATGTGTCAAAATCTTAAAAATTAACAGGTGCCCAAGCAATTTCATGCTAGAATCATCATCCGGATGCCAAAATAAACTAAATACAGCAAAAGATTTGAGTGCACAACGTTTGGTTTAGGTTTGACAGCCATAATCACCTTTTTATTGCTTTAAATGCGTCTTTAGCGCATGATTGTACATTTGAGCTGAATGTGTCAAAATCTTAAAAATTAACAGGTGCCCAAGCAATTTCATGCTAGAATCATCATCCGGATGCCAAAATAAACTAAATACAGCAAAAGATTTGAGTGCACAACGTTTGGTTTAGATTTGACAGCCATAATCAGCAATTGTGTACATTTGAGCTGAATGTGTCAAAATCTTAAAAATTAACAGGTGCCCAAGCAATTTCATGCTAGAATCATCATCCGGATGCCAAAATAAACTAAATACAGCAAAAGATTTGAGTGCACAACGTTTGGTTTAGGTTTGACAGCCATAATCACCTTTTTATTGCTTTAAATGCGTTTTTAGCGCATGATTGTACATTTGAGCTGAATGTGTCAAAATCTTAAAAATTAACAGGTGCCCAAGCAATTTCATGCTAGAATCATCATCCGGATGCCAAAATAAACTAAATACAGCAAAAGATTTGAGTGCACAACGTTTGGTTTAGATTTGACAGCCATAATCAGCAATTGTGTACATTTGAGCTGAATGTGTCAAAATCTTAAAAATTAACAGGTGCCCAAGCAATTTCATGCTAGAATCATCATCCGGATGCCAAAATAAACTAAATACAGCAAAAGATTTGAGTGCACAACGTTTGGTTTAGGTTTGACAGCCATAATCACCTTTTTATTGCTTTAAATGCGTTTTTAGCGCATGATTGTACATTTGAGCTGAATGTGTCAAAATCTTAAAAATTAACAGGTGCCCAAGCAATTTCATGCTAGAATCATCATCCGGATGCCAAAATAAACTAAATACAGCAAAAGATTTGAGTGCACAACGTTTGGTTTAGATTTGACAGCCATAATCAGCAATTGTGTACATTTGAGCTGAATGTGTCAAAATCTTAAAAATTAACAGGTGCCCAAGCAATTTCATGCTAGAATCATCATCCGGATGCCAAAATAAACTAAATACAGCAAAAGATTTGAGTGCACAACGTTTGGTTTAGGTTTGACAGCCATAATCACCTTTTTATTGCTTTAAATGCGTTTTTAGCGCATGATTGTACATTTGAGCTGAATGTGTCAAAATCTTAAAAATTAACAGGTGCCCAAGCAATTTCATGCTAGAATCATCATCCGGATGCCAAAATAAACTAAATACAGCAAAAGATTTGAGTGCACAACGTTTGGTTTAGATTTGACAGCCATAATCAGCAATTGTGTACATTTGAGCTGAATGTGTCAAAATCTTAAAAATTAACAGGTGCCCAAGCAATTTCATGCTAGAATCATCATCCGGATGCCAAAATAAACTAAATACAGCAAAAGATTTGAGTGCACAACGTTTGGTTTAGGTTTGACAGCCATAATCACCTTTTTATTGCTTTAAATGCGTTTTTAGCGCATGATTGTACATTTGAGCTGAATGTGTCAAAATCTTAAAAATTAACAGGTGCCCAAGCAATTTCATGCTAGAATCATCATCCGGATGCCAAAATAAACTAAATACAGCAAAAGATTTGAGTGCACAACGTTTGGTTTAGGTTTGACAGCCATAATCACCTTTTTATTGCTTTAAATGCGTCTTTAGCGCATGATTGTACATTTGAGCTGAATGTGTCAAAATCTTAAAAATTAACAGGTGCCCAAGCAATTTCATGCTAGAATCATCATCCGGATGCCAAAATAAACTAAATACAGCAAAAGATTTGAGTGCACAACGTTTGGTTTAGATTTGACAGCCATAATCAGCAATTGTGTACATTTGAGCTGAATGTGTCAAAATCTTAAAAATTAACAGGTGCCCAAGCAATTTCATGCTAGAATCATCATCCGGATGCCAAAATAAACTAAATACAGCAAAAGATTTGAGTGCACAACGTTTGGTTTAGGTTTGACAGCCATAATCACCTTTTTATTGCTTTAAATGCGTTTTTAGCGCATGATTGTACATTTGAGCTGAATGTGTCAAAATCTTAAAAATTAACAGGTGCCCAAGCAATTTCATGCTAGAATCATCATCCGGATGCCAAAATAAACTAAATACAGCAAAAGATTTGAGTGCACAACGTTTGGTTTAGATTTGACAGCCATAATCAGCAATTGTGTACATTTGAGCTGAATGTGTCAAAATCTTAAAAATTAACAGGTGCCCAAGCAATTTCATGCTAGAATCATCATCCGGATGCCAAAATAAACTAAATACAGCAAAAGATTTGAGTGCACAACGTTTGGTTTAGGTTTGACAGCCATAATCACCTTTTTATTGCTTTAAATGCGTTTTTAGCGCATGATTGTACATTTGAGCTGAATGTGTCAAAATCTTAAAAATTAACAGGTGCCCAAGCAATTTCATGCTAGAATCATCATCCGGATGCCAAAATAAACTAAATACAGCAAAAGATTTGAGTGCACAACGTTTGGTTTAGATTTGACAGCCATAATCAGCAATTGTGTACATTTGAGCTGAATGTGTCAAAATCTTAAAAATTAACAGGTGCCCAAGCAATTTCATGCTAGAATCATCATCCGGATGCCAAAATAAACTAAATACAGCAAAAGATTTGAGTGCA
This sequence comes from Festucalex cinctus, assembly GCF_051991245.1. NCBI lineage: Eukaryota > Metazoa > Chordata > Actinopteri > Syngnathiformes > Syngnathidae > Festucalex > Festucalex cinctus. The sequence continues at coordinate 38,117 of NW_027520385.1, forward strand.
CAACGTTTGGTTTAGGTTTGACAGCCATAATCACCTTTTTATTGCTTTAAATGCGTTTTTAGCGCATGATTGTACATTTGAGCTGAATGTGTCAAAATCTTAAAAATTAACAGGTGCCCAAGCAATTTCATGCTAGAATCATCATCCGGATGCCAAAATAAACTAAATACAGCAAAAGATTTGAGTGCACAACGTTTGGTTTAGATTTGACAGCCATAATCAGCAATTGTGTACATTTGAGCTGAATGTGTCAAAATCTTAAAAATTAACAGGTGCCCAAGCAATTTCATGCTAGAATCATCATCCGGATGCCAAAATAAACTAAATACAGCAAAAGATTTGAGTGCACAACGTTTGGTTTAGGTTTGACAGCCATAATCACCTTTTTATTGCTTTAAATGCGTTTTTAGCGCATGATTGTACATTTGAGCTGAATGTGTCAAAATCTTAAAAATTAACAGGTGCCCAAGCAATTTCATGCTAGAATCATCATCCGGATGCCAAAATAAACTAAATACAGCAAAAGATTTGAGTGCACAACGTTTGGTTTAGGTTTGACAGCCATAATCACCTTTTTATTGCTTTAAATGCGTCTTTAGCGCATGATTGTACATTTGAGCTGAATGTGTCAAAATCTTAAAAATTAACAGGTGCCCAAGCAATTTCATGCTAGAATCATCATCCGGATGCCAAAATAAACTAAATACAGCAAAAGATTTGAGTGCACAACGTTTGGTTTAGATTTGACAGCCATAATCAGCAATTGTGTACATTTGAGCTGAATGTGTCAAAATCTTAAAAATTAACAGGTGCCCAAGCAATTTCATGCTAGAATCATCATCCGGATGCCAAAATAAACTAAATACAGCAAAAGATTTGAGTGCACAACGTTTGGTTTAGGTTTGACAGCCATAATCACCTTTTTATTGCTTTAAATGCGTTTTTAGCGCATGATTGTACATTTGAGCTGAATGTGTCAAAATCTTAAAAATTAACAGGTGCCCAAGCAATTTCATGCTAGAATCATCATCCGGATGCCAAAATAAACTAAATACAGCAAAAGATTTGAGTGCACAACGTTTGGTTTAGATTTGACAGCCATAATCAGCAATTGTGTACATTTGAGCTGAATGTGTCAAAATCTTAAAAATTAACAGGTGCCCAAGCAATTTCATGCTAGAATCATCATCCGGATGCCAAAATAAACTAAATACAGCAAAAGATTTGAGTGCACAACGTTTGGTTTAGGTTTGACAGCCATAATCACCTTTTTATTGCTTTAAATGCGTTTTTAGCGCATGATTGTACATTTGAGCTGAATGTGTCAAAATCTTAAAAATTAACAGGTGCCCAAGCAATTTCATGCTAGAATCATCATCCGGATGCCAAAATAAACTAAATACAGCAAAAGATTTGAGTGCACAACGTTTGGTTTAGATTTGACAGCCATAATCAGCAATTGTGTACATTTGAGCTGAATGTGTCAAAATCTTAAAAATTAACAGGTGCCCAAGCAATTTCATGCTAGAATCATCATCCGGATGCCAAAATAAACTAAATACAGCAAAAGATTTGAGTGCACAACGTTTGGTTTAGGTTTGACAGCCATAATCACCTTTTTATTGCTTTAAATGCGTTTTTAGCGCATGATTGTACATTTGAGCTGAATGTGTCAAAATCTTAAAAATTAACAGGTGCCCAAGCAATTTCATGCTAGAATCATCATCCGGATGCCAAAATAAACTAAATACAGCAAAAGATTTGAGTGCACAACGTTTGGTTTAGATTTGACAGCCATAATCAGCAATTGTGTACATTTGAGCTGAATGTGTCAAAATCTTAAAAATTAACAGGTGCCCAAGCAATTTCATGCTAGAATCATCATCCGGATGCCAAAATAAACTAAATACAGCAAAAGATTTGAGTGCACAACGTTTGGTTTAGGTTTGACAGCCATAATCACCTTTTTATTGCTTTAAATGCGTTTTTAGCGCATGATTGTACATTTGAGCTGAATGTGTCAAAATCTTAAAAATTAACAGGTGCCCAAGCAATTTCATGCTAGAATCATCATCCGGATGCCAAAATAAACTAAATACAGCAAAAGATTTGAGTGCACAACGTTTGGTTTAGATTTGACAGCCATAATCAGCAATTGTGTACATTTGAGCTGAATGTGTCAAAATCTTAAAAATTAACAGGTGCCCAAGCAATTTCATGCTAGAATCATCATCCGGATGCCAAAATAAACTAAATACAGCAAAAGATTTGAGTGCACAACGTTTGGTTTAGATTTGACAGCCATAATCAGCAATTGTGTACATTTGAGCTGAATGTGTCAAAATCTTAAAAATTAACAGGTGCCCAAGCAATTTCATGCTAGAATCATCATCCGGATGCCAAAATAAACTAAATACAGCAAAAGATTTGAGTGCACAACGTTTGGTTTAGGTTTGACAGCCATAATCACCTTTTTATTGCTTTAAATGCGTTTTTAGCGCATGATTGTACATTTGAGCTGAATGTGTCAAAATCTTAAAAATTAACAGGTGCCCAAGCAATTTCATGCTAGAATCATCATCCGGATGCCAAAATAAACTAAATACAGCAAAAGATTTGAGTGCACAACGTTTGGTTTAGGTTTGACAGCCATAATCACCTTTTTATTGCTTTAAATGCGTCTTTAGCGCATGATTGTACATTTGAGCTGAATGTGTCAAAATCTTAAAAATTAACAGGTGCCCAAGCAATTTCATGCTAGAATCATCATCCGGATGCCAAAATAAACTAAATACAGCAAAAGATTTGAGTGCACAACGTTTGGTTTAGATTTGACAGCCATAATCAGCAATTGTGTACATTTGAGCTGAATGTGTCAAAATCTTAAAAATTAACAGGTGCCCAAGCAATTTCATGCTAGAATCATCATCCGGATGCCAAAATAAACTAAATACAGCAAAAGATTTGAGTGCACAACGTTTGGTTTAGGTTTGACAGCCATAATCACCTTTTTATTGCTTTAAATGCGTTTTTAGCGCATGATTGTACATTTGAGCTGAATGTGTCAAAATCTTAAAAATTAACAGGTGCCCAAGCAATTTCATGCTAGAATCATCATCCGGATGCCAAAATAAACTAAATACAGCAAAAGATTTGAGTGCACAACGTTTGGTTTAGGTTTGACAGCCATAATCACCTTTTTATTGCTTTAAATGCGTCTTTAGCGCATGATTGTACATTTGAGCTGAATGTGTCAAAATCTTAAAAATTAACAGGTGCCCAAGCAATTTCATGCTAGAATCATCATCCGGATGCCAAAATAAACTAAATACAGCAAAAGATTTGAGTGCACAACGTTTGGTTTAGATTTGACAGCCATAATCAGCAATTGTGTACATTTGAGCTGAATGTGTCAAAATCTTAAAAATTAACAGGTGCCCAAGCAATTTCATGCTAGAATCATCATCCGGATGCCAAAATAAACTAAATACAGCAAAAGATTTGAGTGCACAACGTTTGGTTTAGGTTTGACAGCCATAATCACCTTTTTATTGCTTTAAATGCGTTTTTAGCGCATGATTGTACATTTGAGCTGAATGTGTCAAAATCTTAAAAATTAACAGGTGCCCAAGCAATTTCATGCTAGAATCATCATCCGGATGCCAAAATAAACTAAATACAGCAAAAGATTTGAGTGCACAACGTTTGGTTTAGATTTGACAGCCATAATCAGCAATTGTGTACATTTGAGCTGAATGTGTCAAAATCTTAAAAATTAACAGGTGCCCAAGCAATTTCATGCTAGAATCATCATCCGGATGCCAAAATAAACTAAATACAGCAAAAGATTTGAGTGCACAACGTTTGGTTTAGGTTTGACAGCCATAATCACCTTTTTATTGCTTTAAATGCGTTTTTAGCGCATGATTGTACATTTGAGCTGAATGTGTCAAAATCTTAAAAATTAACAGGTGCCCAAGCAATTTCATGCTAGAATCATCATCCGGATGCCAAAATAAACTAAATACAGCAAAAGATTTGAGTGCACAACGTTTGGTTTAGATTTGACAGCCATAATCAGCAATTGTGTACATTTGAGCTGAATGTGTCAAAATCTTAAAAATTAACAGGTGCCCAAGCAATTTCATGCTAGAATCATCATCCGGATGCCAAAATAAACTAAATACAGCAAAAGATTTGAGTGCACAACGTTTGGTTTAGATTTGACAGCCATAATCAGCAATTGTGTACATTTGAGCTGAATGTGTCAAAATCTTAAAAATTAACAGGTGCCCAAGCAATTTCATGCTAGAATCATCATCCGGATGCCAAAATAAACTAAATACAGCAAAAGATTTGAGTGCACAACGTTTGGTTTAGGTTTGACAGCCATTATCACCTTTTTATTGCTTTAAATGCGTTTTTAGCGCATGATTGTACATTTGAGCTGAATGTGTCAAAATCTTAAAAATTAACAGGTGCCCAAGCAATTTCATGCTAGAATCATCATCCGGATGCCAAAATAAACTAAATACAGCAAAAGATTTGAGTGCACAACGTTTGGTTTAGATTTGACAGCCATAATCAGCAATTGTGTACATTTGAGCTGAATGTGTCAAAATCTTAAAAATTAACAGGTGCCCAAGCAATTTCATGCTAGAATCATCATCCGGATGCCAAAATAAACTAAATACAGCAAAAGATTTGAGTGCACAACGTTTGGTTTAGGTTTGACAGCCATAATCACCTTTTTATTGCTTTAAATGCGTTTTTAGCGCATGATTGTACATTTGAGCTGAATGTGTCAAAATCTTAAAAATTAACAGGTGCCCAAGCAATTTCATGCTAGAATCATCATCCGGATGCCAAAATAAACTAAATACAGCAAAAGATTTGAGTGCACAACGTTTGGTTTAGATTTGACAGCCATAATCAGCAATTGTGTACATTTGAGCTGAATGTGTCAAAATCTTAAAAATTAACAGGTGCCCAAGCAATTTCATGCTAGAATCATCATCCGGATGCCAAAATAAACTAAATACAGCAAAAGATTTGAGTGCACAACGTTTGGTTTAGATTTGACAGCCATAATCAGCAATTGTGTACATTTGAGCTGAATGTGTCAAAATCTTAAAAATTAACAGGTGCCCAAGCAATTTCATGCTAGAATCATCATCCGGATGCCAAAATAAACTAAATACAGCAAAAGATTTGAGTGCACAACGTTTGGTTTAGGTTTGACAGCCATAATCACCTTTTTATTGCTTTAAATGCGTTTTTAGCGCATGATTGTACATTTGAGCTGAATGTGTCAAAATCTTAAAAATTAACAGGTGCCCAAGCAATTTCATGCTAGAATCATCATCCGGATGCCAAAATAAACTAAATACAGCAAAAGATTTGAGTGCACAACGTTTGGTTTAGGTTTGACAGCCATAATCACCTTTTTATTGCTTTAAATGCGTCTTTAGCGCATGATTGTACATTTGAGCTGAATGTGTCAAAATCTTAAAAATTAACAGGTGCCCAAGCAATTTCATGCTAGAATCATCATCCGGATGCCAAAATAAACTAAATACAGCAAAAGATTTGAGTGCACAACGTTTGGTTTAGATTTGACAGCCATAATCAGCAATTGTGTACATTTGAGCTGAATGTGTCAAAATCTTAAAAATTAACAGGTGCCCAAGCAATTTCATGCTAGAATCATCATCCGGATGCCAAAATAAACTAAATACAGCAAAAGATTTGAGTGCACAACGTTTGGTTTAGGTTTGACAGCCATAATCACCTTTTTATTGCTTTAAATGCGTTTTTAGCGCATGATTGTACATTTGAGCTGAATGTGTCAAAATCTTAAAAATTAACAGGTGCCCAAGCAATTTCATGCTAGAATCATCATCCGGATGCCAAAATAAACTAAATACAGCAAAAGATTTGAGTGCACAACGTTTGGTTTAGATTTGACAGCCATAATCAGCAATTGTGTACATTTGAGCTGAATGTGTCAAAATCTTAAAAATTAACAGGTGCCCAAGCAATTTCATGCTAGAATCATCATCCGGATGCCAAAATAAACTAAATACAGCAAAAGATTTGAGTGCACAACGTTTGGTTTAGGTTTGACAGCCATAATCACCTTTTTATTGCTTTAAATGCGTTTTTAGCGCATGATTGTACATTTGAGCTGAATGTGTCAAAATCTTAAAAATTAACAGGTGCCCAAGCAATTTCATGCTAGAATCATCATCCGGATGCCAAAATAAACTAAATACAGCAAAAGATTTGAGTGCACAACGTTTGGTTTAGATTTGACAGCCATAATCAGCAATTGTGTACATTTGAGCTGAATGTGTCAAAATCTTAAAAATTAACAGGTGCCCAAGCAATTTCATGCTAGAATCATCATCCGGATGCCAAAATAAACTAAATACAGCAAAAGATTTGAGTGCACAACGTTTGGTTTAGGTTTGACAGCCATAATCACCTTTTTATTGCTTTAAATGCGTTTTTAGCGCATGATTGTACATTTGAGCTGAATGTGTCAAAATCTTAAAAATTAACAGGTGCCCAAGCAATTTCATGCTAGAATCATCATCCGGATGCCAAAATAAACTAAATACAGCAAAAGATTTGAGTGCACAACGTTTGGTTTAGATTTGACAGCCATAATCAGCAATTGTGTACATTTGAGCTGAATGTGTCAAAATCTTAAAAATTAACAGGTGCCCAAGCAATTTCATGCTAGAATCATCATCCGGATGCCAAAATAAACTAAATACAGCAAAAGATTTGAGTGCACAACGTTTGGTTTAGATTTGACAGCCATAATCAGCAATTGTGTACATTTGAGCTGAATGTGTCAAAATCTTAAAAATTAACAGGTGCCCAAGCAATTTCATGCTAGAATCATCATCCGGATGCCAAAATAAACTAAATACAGCAAAAGATTTGAGTGCACAACGTTTGGTTTAGGTTTGACAGCCATAATCACCTTTTTATTGCTTTAAATGCGTTTTTAGCGCATGATTGTACATTTGAGCTGAATGTGTCAAAATCTTAAAAATTAACAGGTGCCCAAGCAATTTCATGCTAGAATCATCATCCGGATGCCAAAATAAACTAAATACAGCAAAAGATTTGAGTGCACAACGTTTGGTTTAGATTTGACAGCCATAATCAGCAATTGTGTACATTTGAGCTGAATGTGTCAAAATCTTAAAAATTAACAGGTGCCCAAGCAATTTCATGCTAGAATCATCATCCGGATGCCAAAATAAACTAAATACAGCAAAAGATTTGAGTGCACAACGTTTGGTTTAGGTTTGACAGCCATAATCACCTTTTTATTGCTTTAAATGCGTTTTTAGCGCATGATTGTACATTTGAGCTGAATGTGTCAAAATCTTAAAAATTAACAGGTGCCCAAGCAATTTCATGCTAGAATCATCATCCGGATGCCAAAATAAACTAAATACAGCAAAAGATTTGAGTGCACAACGTTTGGTTTAGATTTGACAGCCATAATCAGCAATTGTGTACATTTGAGCTGAATGTGTCAAAATCTTAAAAATTAACAGGTGCCCAAGCAATTTCATGCTAGAATCATCATCCGGATGCCAAAATAAACAAAATACAGCAAAAGATTTGAGTGCACAACGATTGGTTTAGGTTTGACAGCCATAATCACCTTTTTATTGCTTTAAATGCGTTTTTAGCGCATGATTGTACATTTGAGCTGAATGTGTCAAAATCTTAAAAATTAACAGGTGCCCAAGCAATTTCATGCTAGAATCATCATCCGGATGCCAAAATAAACTAAATACAGCAAAAGATTTGAGTGCACAACGTTTGGTTTAGATTTGACAGCCATAATCAGCAATTGTGTACATTTGAGCTGAATGTGTCAAAATCTTAAAAATTAACAGGTGCCCAAGCAATTTCATGCTAGAATCATCATCCGGATGCCAAAATAAACTAAATACAGCAAAAGATTTGAGTGCACAACGTTTGGTTTAGGTTTGACAGCCATAATCACCTTTTTATTGCTTTAAATGCGTTTTTAGCGCATGATTGTACATTTGAGCTGAATGTGTCAAAATCTTAAAAATTAACAGGTGCCCAAGCAATTTCATGCTAGAATCATCATCCGGATGCCAAAATAAACTAAATACAGCAAAAGATTTGAGTGCACAACGTTTGGTTTAGATTTGACAGCCATAATCAGCAATTGTGTACATTTGAGCTGAATGTGTCAAAATCTTAAAAATTAACAGGTGCCCAAGCAATTTCATGCTAGAATCATCATCCGGATGCCAAAATAAACTAAATACAGCAAAAGATTTGAGTGCACAACGTTTGGTTTAGGTTTGACAGCCATAATCACCTTTTTTATTGCTTTAAATGCGTTTTTAGCGCATGATTGTACATTTGAGCTGAATGTGTCAAAATCTTAAAAATTAACAGGTGCCCAAGCAATTTCATGCTAGAATCATCATCCGGATGCCAAAATAAACTAAATACAGCAAAAGATTTGAGTGCACAACGTTTGGTTTAGATTTGACAGCCATAATCAGCAATTGTGTACATTTGAGCTGAATGTGTCAAAATCTTAAAAATTAACAGGTGCCCAAGCAATTTCATGCTAGAATCATCATCCGGATGCCAAAATAAACTAAATACAGCAAAAGATTTGAGTGCACAACGTTTGGTTTAGGTTTGACAGCCATAATCACCTTTTTATTGCTTTAAATGCGTTTTTAGCGCATGATTGTACATTTGAGCTGAATGTGTCAAAATCTTAAAAATTAACAGGTGCCCAAGCAATTTCATGCTGGAATCATCATCCGGATGCCAAAATAAACTAAATACAGCAAAAGATTTGAGTGCACAACGTTTGGTTTAGATTTGACAGCCATAATCAGCAATTGTGTACATTTGAGCTGAATGTGTCAAAATCTTAAAAATTAACAGGTGCCCAAGCAATTTCATGCTAGAATCATCATCCGGATGCCAAAATAAACTAAATACAGCAAAAGATTTGAGTGCACAACGTTTGGTTTAGGTTTGACAGCCATAATCACCTTTTTATTGCTTTAAATGCGTTTTTAGCGCATGATTGTACATTTGAGCTGAATGTGTCAAAATCTTAAAAATTAACAGGTGCCCAAGCAATTTCATGCTGGAATCATCATCCGGATGCCAAAATAAACTAAATACAGCAAAAGATTTGAGTGCACAACGTTTGGTTTAGATTTGACAGCCATAATCAGCAATTGTGTACATTTGAGCTGAATGTGTCAAAATCTTAAAAATTAACAGGTGCCCAAGCAATTTCATGCTAGAATCATCATCCGGATGCCAAAATAAACTAAATACAGCAAAAGATTTGAGTGCACAACGTTTGGTTTAGGTTTGACAGCCATAATCACCTTTTTATTGCTTTAAATGCGTTTTTAGCGCATGATTGTACATTTGAGCTGAATGTGTCAAAATCTTAAAAATTAACAGGTGCCCAAGCAATTTCATGCTAGAATCATCATCCGGATGCCAAAATAAACTAAATACAGCAAAAGATTTGAGTGCACAACGTTTGGTTTAGATTTGACAGCCATAATCAGCAATTGTGTACATTTGAGCTGAATGTGTCAAAATCTTAAAAATTAACAGGTGCCCAAGCAATTTCATGCTAGAATCATCATCCGGATGCCAAAATAAACTAAATACAGCAAAAGATTTGAGTGCACAACGTTTGGTTTAGGTTTGACAGCCATAATCACCTTTTTATTGCTTTAAATGCGTTTTTAGCGCATGATTGTACATTTGAGCTGAATGTGTCAAAATCTTAAAAATTAACAGGTGCCCAAGCAATTTCATGCTAGAATCATCATCCGGATGCCAAAATAAACTAAATACAGCAAAAGATTTGAGTGCACAACGTTTGGTTTAGATTTGACAGCCATAATCAGCAATTGTGTACATTTGAGCTGAATGTGTCAAAATCTTAAAAATTAACAGGTGCCCAAGCAATTTCATGCTAGAATCATCATCCGGATGCCAAAATAAACTAAATACAGCAAAAGATTTGAGTGCACAACGTTTGGTTTAGGTTTGACAGCCATAATCACCTTTTTATTGCTTTAAATGCGTTTTTAGCGCATGATTGTACATTTGAGCTGAATGTGTCAAAATCTTAAAAATTAACAGGTGCCCAAGCAATTTCATGCTAGAATCATCATCCGGATGCCAAAATAAACTAAATACAGCAAAAGATTTGAGTGCACAACGTTTGGTTTAGATTTGACAGCCATAATCAGCAATTGTGTACATTTGAGCTGAATGTGTCAAAATCTTAAAAATTAACAGGTGCCCAAGCAATTTCATGCTAGAATCATCATCCGGATGCCAAAATAAACTAAATACAGCAAAAGATTTGAGTGCACAACGTTTGGTTTAGATTTGACAGCCATAATCAGCAATTGTGTACATTTGAGCTGAATGTGTCAAAATCTTAAAAATTAACAGGTGCCCAAGCAATTTCATGCTAGAATCATCATCCGGATGCCAAAATAAACTAAATACAGCAAAAGATTTGAGTGCACAACGTTTGGTTTAGGTTTGACAGCCATAATCACCTTTTTATTGCTTTAAATGCGTTTTTAGCGCATGATTGTACATTTGAGCTGAATGTGTCAAAATCTTAAAAATTAACAGGTGCCCAAGCAATTTCATGCTAGAATCATCATCCGGATGCCAAAATAAACTAAATACAGCAAAAGATTTGAGTGCACAACGTTTGGTTTAGATTTGACAGCCATAATCAGCAATTGTGTACATTTGAGCTGAATGTGTCAAAATCTTAAAAATTAACAGGTGCCCAAGCAATTTCATGCTAGAATCATCATCCGGATGCCAAAATAAACTAAATACAGCAAAAGATTTGAGTGCACAACGTTTGGTTTAGGTTTGACAGCCATAATCACCTTTTTATTGCTTTAAATGCGTTTTTAGCGCATGATTGTACATTTGAGCTGAATGTGTCAAAATCTTAAAAATTAACAGGTGCCCAAGCAATTTCATGCTAGAATCATCATCCGGATGCCAAAATAAACTAAATACAGCAAAAGATTTGAGTGCACAACGTTTGGTTTAGATTTGACAGCCATAATCAGCAATTGTGTACATTTGAGCTGAATGTGTCAAAATCTTAAAAATTAACAGGTGCCCAAGCAATTTCATGCTAGAATCATCATCCGGATGCCAAAATAAACTAAATACAGCAAAAGATTTGAGTGCACAACGTTTGGTTTAGGTTTGACAGCCATAATCACCTTTTTATTGCTTTAAATGCGTTTTTAGCGCATGATTGTACATTTGAGCTGAATGTGTCAAAATCTTAAAAATTAACAGGTGCCCAAGCAATTTCATGCTAGAATCATCATCCGGATGCCAAAATAAACTAAATACAGCAAAAGATTTGAGTGCACAACGTTTGGTTTAGATTTGACAGCCATAATCAGCAATTGTGTACATTTGAGCTGAATGTGTCAAAATCTTAAAAATTAACAGGTGCCCAAGCAATTTCATGCTAGAATCATCATCCGGATGCCAAAATAAACTAAATACAGCAAAAGATTTGAGTGCACAACGTTTGGTTTAGGTTTGACAGCCATAATCACCTTTTTATTGCTTTAAATGCGTTTTTAGCGCATGATTGTACATTTGAGCTGAATGTGTCAAAATCTTAAAAATTAACAGGTGCCCAAGCAATTTCATGCTAGAATCATCATCCGGATGCCAAAATAAACTAAATACAGCAAAAGATTTGAGTGCACAACGTTTGGTTTAGATTTGACAGCCATAATCAGCAATTGTGTACATTTGAGCTGAATGTGTCAAAATCTTAAAAATTAACAGGTGCCCAAGCAATTTCATGTTAGAATCATCATCCGGATTCCAAAATAAACTAAATACAGCAAAAGATTTGAGTGCACAACGTTTGGTTTAGATTTGACAGCCATAATCAGCAATTGTGTACATTTGAGCTGAATGTGTCAAAATCTTAAAAATTAACAGGTGCCCAAGCAATTTCATGCTAGAATCATCATCCGGATGCCAAAATAAACTAAATACAGCAAAAGATTTGAGTGCACAACGTTTGGTTTAGGTTTGACAGCCATAATCACCTTTTTATTGCTTTAAATGCGTTTTTAGCGCATGATTGTACATTTGAGCTGAATGTGTCAAAATCTTAAAAATTAACAGGTGCCCAAGCAATTTCATGCTAGAATCATCATCCGGATGCCAAAATAAACTAAATACAGCAAAAGATTTGAGTGCACAACGTTTGGTTTAGATTTGACAGCCATAATCAGCAATTGTGTACATTTGAGCTGAATGTGTCAAAATCTTAAAAATTAACAGGTGCCCAAGCAATTTCATGCTAGAATCATCATCCGGATGCCAAAATAAACAAAATACAGCAAAAGATTTGAGTGCACAACGTTTGGTTTAGGTTTGACAGCCATAATCACCTTTTTATTGCTTTAAATGCGTTTTTAGCGCATGATTGTACATTTGAGCTGAATGTGTCAAAATCTTAAAAATTAACAGGTGCCCAAGCAATTTCATGCTAGAATCATCATCCGGATGCCAAAATAAACTAAATACAGCAAAAGATTTGAGTGCACAACGTTTGGTTTAGATTTGACAGCCATAATCAGCAATTGTGTACATTTGAGCTGAATGTGTCAAAATCTTAAAAATTAACAGGTGCCCAAGCAATTTCATGCTAGAATCATCATCCGGATGCCAAAATAAACTAAATACAGCAAAAGATTTGAGTGCACAACGTTTGGTTTAGGTTTGACAGCCATAATCACCTTTTTATTGCTTTAAATGCGTTTTTAGCGCATGATTGTACATTTGAGCTGAATGTGTCAAAATCTTAAAAATTAACAGGTGCCCAAGCAATTTCATGCTAGAATCATCATCCGGATGCCAAAATAAACTAAATACAGCAAAAGATTTGAGTGCACAACGTTTGGTTTAGATTTGACAGCCATAATCAGCAATTGTGTACATTTGAGATGAATGTGTCAAAATCTTAAAAATTAACAGGTGCCCAAGCAATTTCATGCTAGAATCATCATCCGGATGCCAAAATAAACTAAATACAGCAAAAGATTTGAGTGCACAACGTTTGGTTTAGGTTTGACAGCCATAATCACCTTTTTATTGCTTTAAATGCGTTTTTAGCGCATGATTGTACATTTGAGCTGAATGTGTCAAAATCTTAAAAATTAACAGGTGCCCAAGCAATTTCATGCTAGAATCATCATCCGGATGCCAAAATAAACTAAATACAGCAAAAGATTTGAGTGCACAACGTTTGGTTTAGATTTGACAGCCATAATCAGCAATTGTGTACATTTGAGCTGAATGTGTCAAAATCTTAAAAATTAACAGGTGCCCAAGCAATTTCATGCTAGAATCATCATCCGGATGCCAAAATAAACTAAATACAGCAAAAGATTTGAGTGCACAACGTTTGGTTTAGGTTTGACAGCCATAATCACCTTTTTATTGCTTTAAATGCGTTTTTAGCGCATGATTGTACATTTGAGCTGAATGTGTCAAAATCTTAAAAATTAACAGGTGCCCAAGCAATTTCATGCTAGAATCATCATCCGGATGCCAAAATAAACTAAATACAGCAAAAGATTTGAGTGCACAACGTTTGGTTTAGATTTGACAGCCATAATCAGCAATTGTGTACATTTGAGCTGAATGTGTCAAAATCTTAAAAATTAACAGGTGCCCAAGCAATTTCATGCTAGAATCATCATCCGGATGCCAAAATAAACTAAATACAGCAAAAGATTTGAGTGCACAACGTTTGGTTTAGGTTTGACAGCCATAATCACCTTTTTATTGCTTTAAATGCGTTTTTAGCGCATGATTGTACATTTGAGCTGAATGTGTCAAAATCTTAAAAATTAACAGGTGCCCAAGCAATTTCATGCTAGAATCATCATCCGGATGCCAAAATAAACTAAATACAGCAAAAGATTTGAGTGCACAACGTTTGGTTTAGATTTGACAGCCATAATCAGCAATTGTGTACATTTGAGCTGAATGTGTCAAAATCTTAAAAATTAACAGGTGCCCAAGCAATTTCATGCTAGAATCATCATCCGGATGCCAAAATAAACTAAATACAGCAAAAGATTTGAGTGCACAACGTTTGGTTTAGGTTTGACAGCCATAATCACCTTTTTATTGCTTTAAATGCGTTTTTAGCGCATGATTGTACATTTGAGCTGAATGTGTCAAAATCTTAAAAATTAACAGGTGCCCAAGCAATTTCATGCTAGAATCATCATCCGGATGCCAAAATAAACTAAATACAGCAAAAGATTTGAGTGCACAACGTTTGGTTTAGATTTGACAGCCATAATCAGCAATTGTGTACATTTGAGCTGAATGTGTCAAAATCTTAAAAATTAACAGGTGCCCAAGCAATTTCATGCTAGAATCATCATCCGGATTCCAAAATAAACTAAATACAGCAAAAGATTTGAGTGCACAACGTTTGGTTTAGATTTGACAGCCATAATCAGCAATTGTGTACATTTGAGCTGAATGTGTCAAAATCTTAAAAATTAACAGGTGCCCAAGCAATTTCATGCTAGAATCATCATCCGGATGCCAAAATAAACTAAATACAGCAAAAGATTTGAGTGCACAACGTTTGGTTTAGGTTTGACAGCCATAATCACCTATTTATTGCTTTAAATGCGTTTTTAGCGCATGATTGTACATTTGAGCTGAATGTGTCAAAATCTTAAAAATTAACAGGTGCCCAAGCAATTTCATGCTAGAATCATCATCCGGATGCCAAAATAAACTAAATACAGCAAAAGATTTGAGTGCACAACATATATAGTAACAATGCGGCAAATGTCAAAAAGTGATTGATTGCCCCCCATAAAACAGTCCTTTGAAGTAAGCCCCGCCCCCTTCCGGCATCTTAACACCCCCCCCCCCCCCCCCCCATAAACAGTCCTTTGAAGTAAGCCCCGCCCCCTTGACACCTTCTTAGCCAATCAGATGCCGTTATTTTGAATTAAGCCCCTACCCACTTGCCACCTTCTTAACCAATCAGAGGCCGGAAGCCAGCTTCTGTCAAAAATTATTGATGATATTCTGCACCCCCCTCCCCACCCCCTCATCGTCTTAACCAATCAGAGGTTGGAAGCCACCCCCCTCATCGTCCTAGCCAATCAGAGGCCGGAAGCCAGCTCCTGTCAAAATTTGATTGATGACATTCTGTTTCCCACAACATCAAAGACATGTTTTCCGGTCCCCCCTCCCCACCCCCCATTAACAAACATAGGGTTCCGGTCACCCCACCCCCATTAACAAACATAGGGTTCCGGTCACCCCCCAAACAGTAGCTTTATTGTTTTCCGGTCCCCCCCCCCCCCCCACCCCTTTAACAAACAATTGATTCCGGTCACCCCCCAAACAGTAGCTTTTGTTGTCCAGGTGATAATAAACTTTTTTTTATCTTACAGGAAGGATCCTACCAGCTTTTGAAGTATTATGGGGAAAACGAGCCCTTGTATTCATGAAATGCGAATGCTGATAAAATGTACCAAACGGTGGGAAACGACCAATCTTCACACCCCGGATGGGCCTGTGTGAATGTAAATTAGTACGAGGCTCACTTAATCTAGTTAAAGTGAATATTAAAAAAATGTTATCCATTTGTTTTATGTTTTTTAAATAAATAAAAGAGACTTACCGATGTTTCAGAATTCGCAGTCGTGTCTCATTCAAAGGGGTTTTTCTTTTTTAAAAAATTAAAAAAATTGTAACTAGGAGCTAGTGAGTTGCGACCCCCTCACGCCGCGGTAAACGGCGACATCTATTGGGCAAAGGATGTTACTGCATATGGTTATTGAGTGAACGACACAAGGAGGAGTTACACATTCCTCTTAACCGTATAATCTACGTTTTCAGTGTAACACGCCATCAGTTCAACCCTTACCTTGGATTTACCAAGAAGTTTGTCTTTTGGGGTCTCTGAAAAATCGGCAATCAAGATGGTGAAAGGTAATGATCTTTTTATTATTATTTTTATCGGTTTATTTGTATAGAAGATATAAAACTATTTCGCTATTATTTTTCATATCTTACAGATACTGTTACAACAACCGCTCAGGTGTACGATGCTCGTGAGTTTACTAAATTTTAATTATTCGTATTATTCTTCTTAATTTAATATAGGAAATTGTTTTATAAGGTCCTCAGCAGTTCGACTTTAGCGACGACGATTTTACAAAGGAGGATTACGGTAAGAATCTGTGTCTAGTCTAAAATTGTAGTATATTGAATTTTAATGTATATTTTGTTTTTATTTTCTAGATTCTATCAAAGCAAAGGAGTTTTCAGTTCTGCACAAAGAGTTGCATTCGCTTCCTTTACTCTGGAGAAATCCAACGGGAGAGGTCAGTGTTTTGGCTGACGAGGATTCGAGGCCGGTCGCTAACGGAAGAGGCGAAGAAGAACCGGAGACTGTTTCCGACGACGCCCGGAGCGCTAACGCGCTGAAAGCGGCTCCTATTCCCCTCGTTTCAGGCCGTGCCAGGATAAATATTAGCAAATACGTGACAACGAGTGGTGAGCGATTGATATTTATTATTAAAGAGAATTATATAATAAGATAAAACGCGTTCGTTTATTGTTATAGTAGAAATATGAAACGACGTAATGTTTTCAAATACTACATTACCCATAATGCATAGAGATCAGAATGTTTTGTTTTACTTTTTTAAGATAAAAGCAATCTATTTATACCGATAAAATGAATATACTATTTTACAGATAGTGAAGAGGACGCCGGTCAAGCCGTTGAGTCGACGTTGGGTGCCCCGCGCGGACCCGGAGAAACCGACGAGCGAGCTTCGGCAGGGCGTCGCAGGACGAGAAGACACCGACCGAATCCAACCGAACGAGGATGCCGAACAAGATGCAGCTTTCATCAAGAAGATTGTATTCGTGAGCGGATAGAGGCGGCCAGGCGCATTACACGTTTAGAAACGACTATGCGTATTGTACATTCTATTATTAATAATTTTTAAAACCTCACAATGGAACGCTACGATAGACCTGAGACGTGTAATATACCGACCGAATTGGAGGAAATTGTAAATCAGATAAATGATCCCTTTGCGTCTATAAGACAAATTGACGATTTTGAAGATTTTTTTAGCCCTATAGACGCGGCTTTGGCACGACTTAACCGAGCAAATTCAAACGGAGATGAAAATCATGAAGTACAGACATATGTTATTTCAGATAACGATGTAGCTATTGAAATATCACTCCCATCCGCTCTGGCATTTGGTGACGGATTGGGAATAGATGATTCAAATGAAATACAACCCGCTGTGCATTTCATAACCGAACCGCCTCAATCCAACCAGCAGGTGGCACACATAGTCGAAGCACAACAACCAATTGTGCCACAATCAAATGAAACACACCAACAGCAATTACATAATTTGACGCATTCAAATGAAATACAACCCGCTGTGCATTTCATAACCGAACCACCTCAATCCAACCAACAGGTGGCACACATAGTCGAAGCACAACAACCAATTGTGCCACAATCAAATGAAACACAGCATCAACAATTACATAATTTGACGCATTCAAATGAAATACAACCCGCTGTGCATTTCATAACCGAACCGCCTCAATCCAACCAGCAGGTGGCACACATAGTCGAAGCACAACAACCAATTGTGCCACAATCAAATGAAACACATCAACAGCAATTACATAATTTGACGCATTCAAATGAAATACAACCCGCTGTGCATTTCATAACCGAACCGCCTCAATCCAACCAGCAGGTGGCACACATAGTTGAAGCACAACAACCAATTGTGCCACAATCAAATGAAACACAGCATCAACAACCACCTCCGGTACGCATATATGAAAATCAGACAATAGATGCGGATGTACAGGAGGGTGCGGGAGGTATTATTAGAACGAGGAGACCCGTTTTTAATAATACAGAATTTCGTAAACGTATTTATACACGCGAGTCCGACGAGCCCCTCAATTTTGCGACTTTTTATACAAATATAGGAGAAAATATAAACGAACTAATTGACGAGGTAACTAGATCAACACATCCTGGTGATATCGTACAAGTAGAATTAATTAGCGGTGATAGGAACGCTAATTGTTATCTGCGTCTTACCGACGATCCAAATATTTTAAACGATGAAGTTAATAATTTATTGGAAAATATAGCTCAATCTAATATAGAGATTTTAGCTAGCGATGAGATTCAAATGATAGTACAAGTTGTCCCGGATATGCACGGCGGAGGCGGTATCAGACGCAAGCTACAGTTAACTACAAACGAAGAAATTTTGAGAAAAAAACGAAATTGTCTGTATATGACCCACAATGAAAATAACAAACTATGTTTTGCACTAGCATTAGCCTTCTTGCTGGACGGGTCGTTAACCGCGACACAGGCTATGCAGAAAGCAGAGCATCTACAAAATTGCGCGGGGCTAAGCAGTCAAACATCCGTCAGTCTGCGAGACGTCCATAGATTCGAGACCTACATCAAACGAAAAATCGTAATTCTTTATAGAAACGATGATTGTAGGCCGATGTCTTTTTTTGAAACGCATTATCCAAAATCAGAAGATACTCTGTTTTTGTTATTGCTGAATGAACATTATTATGGCATAAAAAGGATCGAACGTTTTGTCGGACAGAGTTACTTTTGCCGACACTGCTACAAGGGGCATTCAAACTGGCGACTTCATAATTGTGAAGGACGATGCGCGATCTGTCTCAACCCCTCATGTAAACAACAACCGCGAAAAATCGTTATCTGTCACGATTGTAACAGATCGTGTCTAAACGATGAATGTTATGCTAAGCATAAAGAAAGCGGTAGGGGGTATGAGAGTAATTGTGACCTTTGGAAAAAATTTCACAATTGCGGTCTATTGTACTACAAATCAAAACATGCCTGCATACAGCCCCGATGTGTTATGTGTAAACAGGTGCTTCCGGAAGGGGGCGACACGTTGCTTAATCCGCATCATTGTTACATGCAACCCCTCAAAAACGAGCAGATATGCAAACAAATAATCTATTATGATTTTGAAACTTGCATAGGGGCGGACGGTAACCATAAAGCATATCTAGTATGCGCAAAATTAAACGGCCTTGAAAAAGAATGGTTAGGGGATGATTGTGTGCGACATTTCATCGAATACTTCAGAAATCCACGCTTCAAAGGTGCTACCTTTATAGCCCATAATGCACGCGCCTTTGATTCATACATCTTAATTAACAAGATGATCTGCATGGGGGTTAAACCTGAAATTATTATGCAGGGCAGTAAAATCATCTGTTTCACAGATACCGACTATAATATGAGATATATCGATTCGATATCTTTTCTTACAATGGCTCTGAGCAAATTCCCAAAATCGCTAGGTTTCGAAGATCAGGTAAAGGGTTATTTTCCACACGCATTTAGCTCTTTTAAAAATCTGGACTATGTAGGTCCATATCCTGATTCAAAATTTTATGGTGTGGAACGCATGACATCATCGCAACGAGCTGAATTTTTTAATTGGTATGAAAAAGTGCGATGCGGAACCTTTAATTTTACAGAGCAGGCGTCGATGTATTGTAAAAACGACGTTAACATTTTAGCGACGGGTTGTGAGAAATTCAGGGAGGAATTTTTAAACAGTACAGGAATAGACCCGTTTAAAGCCGTGACGATCGCATCAGCGTGCATGAAAGTTTTTCGCAGTAAATTCTTAATTCCTAACACGCTAGCAATTACGCCGACCGATAATTATAGACGACAGTTCAAAGCATTCTCTCACGACTCAATTCAATACTTGATGTGGATAATGCATAGCCAAAATATTGATATCACGCACGCACTCAACAGAGGCGAGATGAAGATCGGTCGATATTTTGTAGATGGGTATGCGAATGTAAACGGCGAACAGTGGGTGTTCGAATATCTGGGATGTTTTTATCACGGATGCGTCGAATGTTTCGATCCAAATCAAATTTGTCCTATGACTAAAAGACCTTTCCTTGAAAAATTTGACGCTACTGAAAAGAGAATGCACGAGCTAACTCATAATCACGGTGTTAAACTTTTTGTCATGAGAGAACATGTATGGCAACGAATGAAACAGACTGATCCGAGAGTGAGAGAGTTTCTGCGTGAATCAAAATTCCCTGAACCTCTCAATCCTCGCCAAGCTCTTTTTGGGGGTAGAACGAACGCATTTGTTTTGCGGTACACAGCAGCGCCTGACGAACGTGTATTGTACGTTGATGTCACTTCTCTGTATCCTTTTGTCAACAGCACCTGTCGGTACCCTCTCGGGCATCCCGTTATCATTCATAGAGACTTTGGTGACCTCAGAAAGTATTTTGGGTTCATCAAAGCCGTTGTTCTACCTCCGAAAAAATTGTATTTCCCTCTACTTCCTCATAAAACAGCTAGAGGTAAACTTGTGTTTACGCTTTGCAAAACATGCGCAGAACTTAACAACCAGAATAGCTCGTGTACTCATGATGACAAAGAAAGAGAGCTGGCAGGTGTATGGACGACGCCCGAGTTCATTAAAGCTTTAGATCTAGGCTACACCGTCTCACAAGTTGATGAAGTATGGCATTTTAATGACACGAGTAATGATATTTTCAAACAATACATGAATACCTTTCTCAAAGGAAAGCAGGAATCCTCGGGGTACCCCTCTCACATCGTGGATGACGCGGGGAGAGAGAAATACATCACCGACTACTTGAAGCACCAGGGTATTCAACTCGACGCTAGTAAGATAGCTCCAAACCCGGCTAAAAGACAGGTTTCAAAGCTATGCATGAATTCGACTTGGGGCAAACTCGGACAGCGTGAAAATTTAAATCAAACAGAAATTGTAAAAAATCCGGATCGTTTTTTCAACCTACTGTTCTCAGGGATGTACGAGGTGGAATTTTTTCACTTCCTTAACGATGATGTTTCTCTGGTACAGTACAAATACAGCAAAAGCGCTCAAACACCCTCCTCACCGACGTCCAACATTTTCATCGCGTGCCTAACAACAGCCTATGCCCGCTTAATAATGTATAGGTATTTAGAACAACTACAAAATAGAGTACTTTATACAGACACTGATAGTTTGATCTATACTGTGAAACAGGGTGAAAGCACTCTCCCGTTAGGCGATCTTTTGGGTGATCTGACAGATGAATTAGATAATGACACTATCCAAGAATTTGTCTCCGCAGGTCCGAAAAGCTACGCTTATCAGACCAGAAGCAAGAGGAAATTGGTCATGAAGGTGAAAGGCATTACGCAGACGCATGACACCTCTCAAATCATCAATTTTGACAGCGTGAAGGAGCTTGTCGACGGCTACGTCGACAGCATGGGGGCGCGACCAGGGGTGCTTCATGCCCCTCATTTCAACATTGTGCGAGATAAGAAGGGGTTTCATTTGAAAAACACTTCATTTATGAAAAAGTTTAAGGTGGTTTACGACAAACGTCGGTTGCTTCCAGGCGGTCGTAGCGTTCCATTTGGTTTTTGATGTGTATGTGTTTTTGTTTGTGATTGTGACTGTGTCGGAGCAAAAAAAAAATAAAAAATAAAATAAATAAATAAATAAATAAATAAATATGAATCCGAACCACGTTGATTTTGATACTAGATTAGAAACACCATTTTCATGTCTGGTCGCCGGTCCAAGCGGGTGTGGCAAGACTTATTTTGTAAAAAGTATTTTGGAAAATTGTGAGCATGTCATGAAGTCGCCTCCTGAGAATATCGTCTGGATTTATAATTCTTACCAGGAAATGTATGATGAACTTGAAAAAAAACTGAATAAAAAGATAAAGTTTGTAAAAGGTCTCCCGGAATGCTTTGAGGATGAATCTCTCTTTCCAGTCCATCTTTCGCACCTGATCATCTTGGATGACGTCATCTTCGAGGCGAGCGATCACCCGGAAGTGGTAAACATTTTTACCCAATACAGACATCATCGGAAAATGAGCGTCATGTTGCTCACTCAAAACATTTTCCATCAAGGGAAGTATAGCAGAACAATCAGTTTAAACAGTAATTACATTATACTGTTTAAAAACCCTCGCGACAAATTACAGGCGAGTGTTTTGGCTAATCAAATCTACCCCACACGTAAAAAGTACTTTTTGGAATGTTATGAGGACGCCACAAAAAACGCTCATGGGTATTTATTGGTAGATCTTACCCCCGCGTCACCAGATCGATTTAGGTTGAGAACCGGTGTGTTACACGGGGAGTGGCCAGCAGTATATTTACCCAAAAGCTCGTAAGATGTCAAAACTTTTAAAAAAAAACGCCCCGCTTCTTAAATTATTGTTCCGTGCCCTCCCTAGCAAACGTAAACAAATTCTCAAACAAGCCCCCAAAGCCCTAGTGAAAGCGCTCTGTGAGATTGCTTTAAATCTCTTAAAAGGGCATATTCCTCTAAACCCGTCTCAATATAAGAAGCTGAGGAGGAGAAAGAAGTTTATTCGGATATTGGCCGATAAAAAAAACAGTCTCAGAAAGAAGCGTATGACTTTAGTTCAAAAAGGTGGTTTCATACTCCCTCTACTGGCCGCTTTTGCACCTGTCCTAGGCAGCATCGTCACAGGTCTAGTAAACAAATAAAACATGAGTTTGAAAACAGCTCAGAAAATGTTTTTAGTTTCCCCGCACCAACTGGAACGTTTAAGCAGACCCACACCCAATATTCGGGAGACAGCACAAGATGATTTGGATGTTAGAATGAGAGAGTTATTAGACGATCGTTCTATAACACAATATGAAAAACTAAGAAGATATCAAACTTTATTGCAACGGTATTTAGGACTGCTTAAACAAAGAGATCGTGAGTTGGTTCCGGTGGCTTTGACAGTTCCTAATCCGAGGGGGGGTTTTGAACGGGTAGGTGGTGGCGCTGAAAAGAAGGGCGAGGAGGAGGAGGTGGGGGAGGGAGAGCCGGGGGGAAGTGTCAAGACGAATGCGGATGAATGGGGTGAAATATTACAAACTATTCCGCAACGTCACCGCAAAAACGCCGAATATGTTTTAAGAAAAATATCGTCTCGTGAAGAAAAGGCATGGAATCAGCGGGGGGAGTTTATCTCTAACGGTAGACCCGTCAGAGGCTCGCATATGACCGATTTAGTCAAACATCTTATTGTAAACGGAAAGAAGATCAACGAACGAGGGTTACTGGGTTGGACGGAATTCTTGCAACTAATATCGGAGCATAATATACCCGAGACTGTAGTATCGAACCCTCACGCCAGAGAGCGTTTAAGATTAATAAAAAACGAATCTATTTTTAAGCAAGGTGACGATGACGTAATATCCGGCGGTAAAAGGAAGAGGAAGAGGAAGCAGAAAATCATCAAATGGGAGGATTATTAATTTTACACCTTTCGTCGTGAAAAGAAGAATAAACACACCCGTTCGCATCTTTTGTATCTTTTTGCATATGAATTTTATTGAATAAAAAATTTGAAAAAGACATCATGAGCATTGACATTTTTTTTTAAATATATCTAAACAACATGAAATTTGACCGCGGCACATCGTCCTGGGAAACATCCTCCGACTTTCCACGTACGTTGCAACCATAACATCATTCGTAGCAACATCGTCATAATAATGGGTTAAAACCTCGCGGTAAGATTCGCCACAACCTCTGGCTGATAAATAATAAACACAATGCTGACCGCATACTGTCGAGAGTTCGTGCTGTAATTGGCGGTCGTGGTGAAATATCCGGTCGGAATGTTTTTTTAAGAAACGGTTTATACTCTCGGGGTAATAATAAAAATCCGATTTCCCATCGCGAGATGCTGTGACTATCGCGTGACCGGTAGCGAGACTGGGAAAATCTAACATGGCGGCGCTCTGCTGCTAAAATAGAATTAGCTTTATATTTCTAATTAAACCCGAATTTAATGATTAGATAAATTCGATTTTTTTCTTTTCTAAGAAAGATCGGAAATATTATCCAGTGTGGACGACCTCGAACGTTTTATTGACGATCATTTTTATAGCTGCGCGATGGATGAGCCGGCGGCTAGTCGGGATAATCCTTCGAAAAAAAAAAGGAAAAATGACTCGTCAACAGACACGGACGATTTAGCAACCGCCGACGTATCGGTGAGTATGCTGGATTCCATAAATAAAAAACTTGACGTCCTCTGTCTTATCCGCGAGGACGTCAAAGAATTAAAGGCAAGTTTGGAATTCGTTAGCCAACAGGTAAGCGATCTCCAATGCGATAACTCCGAGCTACGCTCCTCTCTCGTCGCTGTCACAGCCGAGTTGGAGACGATTAAAAAGGAAAATAAAATGCTAAAGGAAACGGTCTTAGATGTTCAATCCCGTAGTATGCGGGAAAATCTAATATTCTCAGGTATATCCGAAAATTCTCCAGATAATCCAGAGGGTGAGATAAAAAAATTCATGACATCATCGCTAAAGATCCCACAGGAGACGGTAAATAATATCTCTTTTCACCGTGTACACCGGCTCGGAGCTCGTAAGGGCAATAAGCCCCGTCCTATTATTGCTAAGTTCGAACATTTTAAACATAAAGAATTGGTAAAAAGTAAAGGACGGGAGCTCAAAGGGACATCTTTCGGGATGAATGATCAATTCCCAAGAGAGATAAACGAGCGGCGAAAAGTACTGTTTCCTATCATGAAACAAAATAGACAGGAGGGTAAACGGACTTCGATGGTCGTTGATAAATTATATATCGACGGCCAGCTATTCCGAAACCCAACCTCGACCCCTTGGCTGTTCTAACTGACAATTGGTAGAGCCGAGCATTGTGTGATTATTTGACGTATGTATATGTATATGTATGTGTATGTATATGTGTATATATGTATATATATGTATATGTATATGTATGTATATGTATGGATAATGGGTTACGAAATAGAATATGAATTTATATTATGCATAGGCTATATAGTAATAATAATAATAATAATAATAATAATAATATAGAAATATATTCTTAAAAAAAAAAAATTAATAATAATAATAATAATCTCGCTTAAGTCACCATTTACTGGTGTATTGTTATGTTGAATCCCCCACAGATTTCCTTCACACTCACTTCCCCCCACGTTTCTTCACTATTATACTTATCTACTTGCTATCTCTCTCTTTATATAAATTATATAAATTGCCTAATTACTCTTTTGCTATCCTACAATATGTTAATATTAATAAGCAGCTTATATAGATGTATACATAAGACTGAGTCTATATTGCTTGTATGCAGAAATTAGTTCTGGTCTCCTGGAATGTGTGTGGCGCTCGCTCTCAGGCAAAAAGAATAAAAATTTTAGACCATCTCTCAAAATTTAAGGCAGATATTTGTCTCCTACAAGAAACCCACTTACAAAAATCAGAAGAAAAATTATTTATAGATAAAAATTTTAGTCAAGTTTACTCTGCCTCCTATAATAGTAGACAAAGAGGTGTCTCTATACTTATACATAAGAATTTATTCTTTACTCTAAATAATATAGTAACAGATTTAGAGGGCCGATATATTATTATCCAGGTAACTATATTTAATAAAGTATATACAATTGGTAATTTATATGCCCCAAATAATGATGACCCTGATTTTTTCCATGAATTTTTCTCTCGGTTACTCGATTTAGCAACAAATTCTACTATTATTATTGGAGGTGATTTTAACACGGTCTTGAACCCGTTAATAGATCGTTCTAATAATACGATATATACAAGGCGATTACGATCCGCTAAAGTAATAGATGAATATATGGAGGATTTTGGCCTCAGCGATGGCTGGAGACTTCAAAACCCAACTAAGAAGGAATTTACTTTCTTCTCTGCTGTGCACCGATCATTCTCAAGAATTGATTTTTTCCTTACAAATAATTCTATTGTTGATAAAACTGCTATAAAAATACATTCTATAATTATAAGTGATCATGCACCAGTCTCCCTCATTCTACAAATTGACTCTACCTTTAAACCTCCCCCGATATGGCGTTTTAACATCTCATTACTGAAAGACGTAGAGTTTGATAAAATTATTAGAAGGGAGTGGGCAGATTTTTTGGAAATAAATGACTCTCCAAATATATCTCCATCTCTTCTCTGGGAAGCAGGGAAAGCGGTAATTAGAGGGAAAATTATATCATATTCAACTTATAAAAAGAAACAGGATCAAAAATTAGAAAAATACCTGGAAGATAAAATTAAACAACTAACGGATGAATATGTATTAAACCCAAATAATCAAATATGGATAGAACTACAGAATATAAAAATACAGTTAGATAACATGTTATCTAAAAAGACAGAGTTTATAATACAACAGTTGAGATATAATAATTTTGAACATAATAATAAATCAGGTAAATTCCTGGCAAATCAACTTCAACGGAATCGGGAAAAATCTCTTATAACGGCTATTAAAGATATAAATGGTGAATGCACACAATCACCAGAAGAAATTAACCATATTTTTTATAACTATTATCGAAATCTATACACAGAAATTAATAGACCTAACCCTGAATATATTGAGGAATTCCTAAACAGCTTAAATATACCTCAGTTATCTATTGAACATAAAGATATTCTCGATACCCCGCTTACTATAGATGAGTTGTATCGTGCTTTAGACAGTATGCCTAATGGCAGAGCACCTGGTCCAGACGGCTTTCCGGCTATATTTTTTAAACATTTCTGGTTAATGTTTGCTCCATTATTTCTAAGAGTAGTAACTGAAATTAAAAGTAAAGGTGATATACGTCAAGATATGAATATAGCAGCAATTAAACTTTTATTAAAGCCAGAAAAAGACCCTACCCTCCCGTCAAGTTACCGACCGATATCACTAATTAATACCGATATTAAAATTATCGCTAAGGCCTTGGCATCTCGATTAGAGACGGTAATCTCGACAATTATTCATAGTGATCAAACAGGTTTTATTAAAGGTCGTCATTCTACTAATAATATTAGGAGACTCTTTAACTTGATTAGTATGTCACAGCGGTATGATAAAAAGGCAGTTGTTATTTCGCTGGATGCAGAAAAAGCATTCGATAAAGTTAACTGGTCCTTCCTCTTTGCTGTCTTAAATAAATTCGGCTTCGGGGAGTCATTCATTCAATGGGTCTCAATATTATATGATTCTCCTAAAGCTACAGTTACTACTAATGGGATTACATCACAGAGTTTTACTTTACAAAGGGGAACAAGACAAGGGTGCCCAATTTCTCCTTTATTATTTGCTATATTTATTGAGCCGCTTGCATTAGCTATACGTCAGGATAGACGGATCCAAGGAATCCACTCCGGGACAATAGAACATAAAATTAATCTATATGCCGATGATATATTACTCTATTTAGAAGAACCTGCTATCTCGCTAGGGGAAGCATTTAAATTAATAACTAAATTCTCTCACTTATCAGATTACTCTATTAACTGGACAAAATCAACATTATTACCTATTACAGAAAATTCATGGAATCCTACAAGTCAGGATCCACACTACTCCTTTCCTACAGGTAATTTAAAATACTTAGGTGTTAAAATTTCACCTAAGTTAACTGAAGTAACTTCTTTAAATTTTTCACCATTATTGGATAGTATCCGTAGTGACCTGGAGCGCTGGAATAATCTTCCGATCTCTTTAATAGGACGGATAGCTACTATAAAAATGAAAGTTTTACCAAAGATTAATTATTTATTTTCAATGATTCCATTTAAACCTACGTCTAACTGGTTCCAATCGCTGGACTCTGCTATCATAAAATTCTATTGGAATAAAAAAAAAGCCAAAATTAGTCTATCTACTCTTCAGGAAAGTAAATCTAAAGGAGGTTTAGAGGCACCAAACTTTATGTACTATTATCTAGCTAATCAACTACAATATCTTGTGCTATGGACACAACCCAACAGAGATACTAACTGTTGGTTGGAATTGGAGCAGAAGGTTTGTAATAATCTTAGACTGTCAGATTTACTCTTTATTACAAAATCAATAAGACGACATAATTGTTTTAAAAACCCAATGATAGCCGCCACCCTGACTGCCTGGTGGAAGGCATTAGAAATTACAAACTCCCAATTGGCGCCCTGTGGGCTCTCTCCCATTTGGCATAACCCCGACTTTCAACTTAATAATCAGTCGTTCCATTTAAGCCTATGGGAGCAGAAAGGAATTACACACCTTCATCATCTTTTCTCAGATAATAAGTTTATATCGTATACAAACTTGGTCCAGAAATATGAAATAAAAAAGGGAAATTTCTTACATTATCTGCAAGTTAAAAATATGGTTAAGAAACAAATCCCAACACTTCAGGATACGCTCCAACTGCCTGTCTTAGCTAAAGATATTATAAAGCTTTCTCCAACAACAATAAAGAAAATATCAAAAATATATAAGTTATTTTTATACACAAATAAAACGCATTTACCGACTTTAAAATGGGAAAAAGACTTGTCTATAGTTCCGGAACCAGACTTTTGGACCCAAATCTGTGAAAATGTATTTAAAATGACCAAACAGACAAATTTGCAACTTATCCAATATAAGATACTTCATAGAACATATATTACACAATATATGATGAAAAAAATGGGACTCTCTGACTCCGACATTTGTCTCCAGTGCTCACAAAACACTGCCGATACTTATCTTCATGCTTTATGGTCATGTACTCCAGTGCTGCATTTCTGGACTAAAATCTTGGGAAAGCTCGCTGATATATTAAACTGTAGGCTTCCTTTATCTCCAAGACTGTGTTTACTAGGTGACTTAACAATAACTGAGCTACCATGTAAACAATCTCAATCTATATTTATAGCCCTTACTATTGCTAAAAAAATAATCCTTGTCAATTGGAAAAATAAACAATCTCTAAATATCGACCACTGGTTAAACTTACTAATAAATTATATCTCAATGGAAAAAATCTCTGCCTTAAATAAAAATCAAGTATCAAGATTTAAACAAATATGGTCTATGTACATAGAATATTTTAATCTCAATTTGTCAACTTAATCCTGCCAAGATTCTGCCTATTAACGAGAGCCACCACATCGTTACAACTTCTGTTTTCGCTGCTCCTGTATTTGGTATTTTGTATCTGATTGTTTTTATTTTTATATAGTCAGGAACCTAGTTGCTGCTAGTGGGCTCGAGCATACCACACTATACGACACTATACTCAATAACTCCTTAAGATCTATTTCTAGTGGGCACTAAGCATCAACACTTGGTGTTACTGCATGCTAATTAGTCAATTTTCTTGACGCCGTCCCCTGTGGTCGGGCGGGGGTGGTTCTGCCCCCCCCCCCCCCCCCCCCCCCGTTGTCTGCTCGGTGGCGGTTGCGTCTTGGCCGCTCCCTGGGCCCCCTGTGGGGTGCGGTGTTGGGGTGCTTCCCCTGGTGCCCGGGGCGGTGCCGTCCCGGCGCGGTCCGCTGCTCCGTGCCCGGCGGCGCGGTTCGGGGTGGGTGGGCCTCCGGTGTGCCCCGTGGTTCCCTCTCCCCTCCCCCTTCCTCCCCCCCGTCGCCTCTCCCTCCTCGCCTCCTCCCGCCCATCCTCCTCTGCCTCCCGGTCCCTTTTCCCTTGTCGCCCTCCCTCCTCCTCTCCCCCCCCGCCTCCTGCCCTGCAGCCGCCCTTTCGCCTTCTTGTCGTCTTCTCCCCGCTCCCCCCCCCCCCCCCCCCTTCCCTGTCTGCCCTGCGGCCCCTCCCCCTCCCTCTCCCTGGGCCTGGGGCTCCCTCCCCGGCCCGGGCGTCGGGCTCCGGGGGCCGGGCGAGGGTTTGGGGCCTGCCCCACTCCGGTATAACTCCTGGCGCCCCGGGCGGGCTCCGGTGGCCGGTGGGCTGTCCGGTAGCCCTGCTGCGCTGGCTGTCCGCCCATTGTGGTGCCGGGTGGATGAGGTGGGGGGCGGCGGGGGGTGGGGGTGCTGGGGGGCGGGCGTGCCACCTACACCCGCCGGGTTGGGTGAGGCCCCGCTGGTCGCTCCTCTTACTCACTTCACTAGCTTGCACTATACACTTTGTAAATATACACATAGGGCACACAACACATTTCTTGGTGGGGTGGGGAAGGGTGGAAACACCGTCTTCACCCTTCAACTCCCCTCCAATTTTAATGCACCTCACGTCCAAGGGGAGGGGTGAGTTGGGGCGGGGAGCCATCAGAGGGGATGGACTGCAGTGCCTGGCAGCGCTGTGGTCCCCCCCATTTGTGTCCCTGCCCCACCACTTTGTCCCTCCATTCCCTTTTTTAATGCACCACACATATACATATTCATTTTTTTGGGGGGGGTACGGGTGTGTCGGAGTAGGGGAAATTTTTTCCCTCTGCTCCGACTCACCTGCTCCCAATTTTTAATGCACCACACGCACACACTTGTATATACACTGGGTGGGGCCACATTCACGGTGTAAGGGTAGAGCTCGCCAGTCGGCGAGCTGGCGGACTCAGTAACAGGGTTAGGTGTCACTAGTACTCTGGCGTGACGACCGGGGCCTCTCCCCGCCGGGCTCGGTGTTCTGGTGTTCCGCCTTCTCCCCTGGTGCTTCCTCCTCTGCTTCCCCCCTCCCGCCGCTGTGCAAATCTCGCGCGGCTGGAGGTGGGGTGGGCACATCTTCCCTCTCTGCGCTGCTGCCCGGTGCCGGTTTCCGGGGGGGGGTGGGGGGTTCTCGCGGGGGGCCGGGTTCGCGGGGGGGGGTGGCGGCCGTCAGGGGGGAGGGCGGCTTGTTTGGGGGGGGGGTGGAGGTATGGGTGGGTGGGGGGTTGGGTGCTGGGGGTCGGGGTGTGTTCGGGGGTTTGGGGGTCGGGGGTGGTGGGGCCCGCTTACTATAGATGAGTTGTATCGTGCTTTAGACAGTATGCCTAATGGCAGAGCACCTGGTCCAGACGGCTTTCCGGCTATATTTTTTAAACATTTCTGGTTAATGTTTGCTCCATTATTTCTAAGAGTAGTAACTGAAATTAAAAGTAAAGGTGATATACGTCAAGATATGAATATAGCAGCAATTAAACTTTTATTAAAGCCAGAAAAAGACCCTACCCTCCCGTCAAGTTACCGACCGATATCACTAATTAATACCGATATTAAAATTATCGCTAAGGCCTTGGCATCTCGATTAGAGACGGTAATCTCGACAATTATTCATAGTGATCAAACAGGTTTTATTAAAGGTCGTCATTCTACTAATAATATTAGGAGACTCTTTAACTTGATTAGTATGTCACAGCGGTATGATAAAAAGGCAGTTGTTATTTCGCTGGATGCAGAAAAAGCATTCGATAAAGTTAACTGGTCCTTCCTCTTTGCTGTCTTAAATAAATTCGGCTTCGGGGAGTCATTCATTCAATGGGTCTCAATATTATATGATTCTCCTAAAGCTACAGTTACTACTAATGGGATTACATCACAGAGTTTTACTTTACAAAGGGGAACAAGACAAGGGTGCCCAATTTCTCCTTTATTATTTGCTATATTTATTGAGCCGCTTGCATTAGCTATACGTCAGGATAGACGGATCCAAGGAATCCACTCCGGGACAATAGAACATAAAATTAATCTATATGCCGATGATATATTACTCTATTTAGAAGAACCTGCTATCTCGCTAGGGGAAGCATATAAATTAATAACTAAATTCTCTCACTTATCAGATTACTCTATTAACTGGACAAAATCAACATTATTACCTATTACAGAAAATTCATGGAATCCTACAAGTCAGGATCCACACTACTCCTTTCCTACAGGTAATTTAAAATACTTAGGTGTTAAAATTTCACCTAAGTTAACTGAAGTAACTTCTTTAAATTTTTCACCATTATTGGATAGTATCCGTAGTGACCTGGAGCGCTGGAATAATCTTCCGATCTCTTTAATAGGACGGATAGCTACTATAAAAATGAAAGTTTTACCAAAGATTAATTATTTATTTTCAATGATTCCATTTAAACCTACGTCTAACTGGTTCCAATCGCTGGACTCTGCTATCATAAAATTCTATTGGAATAAAAAAAAAGCCAAAATTAGTCTATCTACTCTTCAGGAAAGTAAATCTAAAGGAGGTTTAGAGGCACCAAACTTTATGTACTATTATCTAGCTAATCAACTACAATATCTTGTGCTATGGACACAACCCAACAGAGATACTAACTGTTGGTTGGAATTGGAGCAGAAGGTTTGTAATAATCTTAGACTGTCAGATTTACTCTTTATTACAAAATCAATAAGACGACATAATTGTTTTAAAAACCCAATGATAGCCGCCACCCTGACTGCCTGGTGGAAGGCATTAGAAATTACAAACTCCCAATTGGCGCCCTGTGGGCTCTCTCCCATTTGGCATAACCCCGACTTTCAACTTAATAATCAGTCGTTCCATTTAAGCCTATGGGAGCAGAAAGGAATTACACACCTTCATCATCTTTTCTCAGATAATAAGTTTATATCGTATACAAACTTGGTCCAGAAATATGAAATAAAAAAGGGAAATTTCTTACATTATCTGCAAGTTAAAAATATGGTTAAGAAACAAATCCCAACACTTCAGGATACGCTCCAACTGCCTGTCTTAGCTAAAGATATTATAAAGCTTTCTCCAACAACAATAAAGAAAATATCAAAAATATATAAGTTATTTTTATACACAAATAAAACGCATTTACCGACTTTAAAATGGGAAAAAGACTTGTCTATAGTTCCGGAACCAGACTTTTGGACCCAACTCTGTGAAAATGTATTTAAAATGACCAAACAGACAAATTTGCAACTTATCCAATATAAGATACTTCATAGAACATATATTACACAATATATGATGAAAAAAATGGGACTCTCTGACTCCGACATTTGTCTCCAGTGCTCACAAAACACTGCCGATACTTATCTTCATGCTTTATGGTCATGTACTCCAGTGCTGCATTTCTGGACTAAAATCTTGGGAAAGCTCGCTGATATATTAAACTGTAGGCTTCCTTTATCTCCAAGACTGTGTTTACTAGGTGACTTAACAATAACTGAGCTACCATGTAAACAATCTCAATCTATATTTATAGCCCTTACTATTGCTAAAAAAATAATCCTTGTCAATTGGAAAAATAAACAATCTCTAAATATCGACCACTGGTTAAACTTACTAATAAATTATATCTCAATGGAAAAAATCTCTGCCTTAAATAAAAATCAAGTATCAAGATTTAAACAAATATGGTCTATGTACATAGAATATTTTAATCTCAATTTGGCAACTTAATCCTGCCAAGATTCTGCCTGTTAACGAGAGCCACCACATCGTTACAACTTCTGTTTTCGCTGCTCCTGTATTTGGTATTTTGTATCTGATTGTTTTTATTTTTATATAGTCAGGAACCTAGTTGCTGCTAGTGGGCTCGAGCATACCACACTATACGACACTATACTCAATAACTCCTTAAGATCTATTTCTAGTGGGCACTAAGCATCAACACTTGGTGTTACTGCATGCTAATTAGTCAATTTTCTTGACGCCGTCCCCTGTGGTCGGGCGGGGGTGGTTCTGCCCCCCCCCCCCCCCCCCCCGTTGTCTGCTCGGTGGCGGTTGCGTCTTGGCCGCTCCCTGGGCCCCCTGTGGGGTGCGGTGTTGGGGTGCTTCCCCTGGTGCCCGGGGCGGTGCCGTCCCGGCGCGGTCCGCTGCTCCGTGCCCGGCGGCGCGGTTCGGGGTGGGTGGGCCTCCGGTGTGCCCCGTGGTTCCCTCTCCCCTCCCCCTTCCTCCCCCCCGTCGCCTCTCCCTCCTCGCCTCCTCCCGCCCATCCTCCTCTGCCTCCCGGTCCCTTTTCCCTTGTCGCCCTCCCTCCTCCTCTCCCCCCCCGCCTCCTGCCCTGCAGCCGCCCTTTCGCCTTCTTGTCGTCTTCTCCCCGCTCCCCCCCCCCCCCCCCCTTCCCTGTCTGCCCTGCGGCCCCTCCCCCTCCCTCTCCCTGGGCCTGGGGCTCCCTCCCCGGCCCGGGCGTCGGGCTCCGGGGGCCGGGCGAGGGTTTGGGGCCTGCCCCACTCCGGTATAACTCCTGGCGCCCCGGGCGGGCTCCGGTGGCCGGTGGGCTGTCCGGTAGCCCTGCTGCGCTGGCTGTCCGCCCATTGTGGTGCCGGGTGGATGAGGTGGGGGGCGGCGGGGGGTGGGGGTGCTGGGGGGCGGGCGTGCCACCTACACCCGCCGGGTTGGGTGAGGCCCCGCTGGTCGCTCCTCTTACTCACTTCACTAGCTTGCACTATACACTTTGTAAATATACACATAGGGCACACAACACATTTCTTGGTGGGGTGGGGAAGGGTGGAAACACCGTCTTCACCCTTCAACTCCCCTCCAATTTTAATGCACCTCACGTCCAAGGGGAGGGGTGAGTTGGGGCGGGGAGCCATCAGAGGGGATGGACTGCAGTGCCTGGCAGCGCTGTGGTCCCCCCCATTTGTGTCCCTGCCCCACCACTTTGTCCCTCCATTCCCTTTTTTAATGCACCACACATATACATATTCATTTTTTTGGGGGGGGTACGGGTGTGTCGGAGTAGGGGAAATTTTTTCCCTCTGCTCCGACTCACCTGCTCCCAATTTTTAATGCACCACACGCACACACTTGTATATACACTGGGTGGGGCCACATTCACGGTGTAAGGGTAGAGCTCGCCAGTCGGCGAGCTGGCGGACTCAGTAACAGGGTTAGGTGTCACTAGTACTCTGGCGTGACGACCGGGGCCTCTCCCCGCCGGGCTCGGTGTTCTGGTGTTCCGCCTTCTCCCCTGGTGCTTCCTCCTCTGCTTCCCCCCTCCCGCCGCTGTGCAAATCTCGCGCGGCTGGAGGTGGGGTGGGCACATCTTCCCTCTCTGCGCTGCTGCCCGGTGCCGGTTTCCGGGGGGGGGTGGGGGGTTCTCGCGGGGGGCCGGGTTCGCGGGGGGGGGGTGGCGGCCGTCGGGGGGGGGGGCGGCTTGTTTGGGGGGGGGTGGAGGTATGGGTGGGTGGGGGGTTGGGTGCTGGGGGTCGGGGTGTGTTCGGGGGTTTGGGGGTCGGGGGTGGTGGGGCCTGGGTCGTGGTGGATGGCGGGTTTGGGTGGGGTGCGGGGGGGTCGTGGGGGGATGGGGGCTGGGGACCGGTGGGGCGCTGTGGGGGCCCGCTGGGCCTCGTTCTGCGGCCTTGGGCTCGGGGGTGTGGGCCGGGGCTGGGGCGGGGGTGTTCCGGGTGTCTGGGTCGGCTCGCCGACCGGTGTCCGCTCGGGTGGCTTGGGGGTGGCCTTGGTGCTGCCGCGGCCTGGGGATTCCGGGGGGGGGGGGGGGGTGCTCGCTTTGCTGGACCGCGGTTGACGGCTTCTTTCTTTGGTGGTGGTCCTTATGCATGCCAGATCCGTCGCACCAGCATCTACTGAAACTCAACAGAAGTACCCTCTCCCTCCCACAGCCCCTTGAATCAGTTGGTGCTGGTGTCTGTGGTTCTCACTTTGCTTTATCTATCCTTCCCTCCTTCCTCTCTTTAGTTTTTCCTCTGGTCACTTGAGATCTTAATTTATTAGAAGTATGAGGTTTCTGGGGTTGGCATAAGACTCTGGTTTTGTAACCACGCAGGAGGGGTCTTGTTGGTGCTGGACTTCACTTTGATGGATTGGATGTACTGGCTTCTATTGATCTCACTCTGCCTTATCGATCCTTCCCTCCTTCCTCTCTTTAGTTTTTCCTCTGGGCTCTTGAGATCTCGCTAAATTTGCTGGAATTTAGAGGCTTCCGGGGTTGGCGTAAGACTTTGATTTTGTAATCATGGGGAAGGCAGGAAGTGTTTGGTCGGTGCTGGATGTCACTTTGATTTACCTTTCTTTTCTCTTTATTTCTTTTTTTTTCTGACCTTTTCTCTGGTCTCCTGACCATTTAAATCTCACGACTCTGGCAAGATTCTGAAGTACCTGGTTAAGGCGAAGGGTAATGGGATATTTATAAGGTTTTAGGTGAATGAATGAGTATAAATTTATACGTATTTGCACGCACGCACACGCACGCACGCAAACGCACGCAAACGCACACACGCAAACGCACGCACGCACGCAAACGCACGCACGCAAACGCACGCAAACGCACGCACACATACACACACACACAAAAAAAAAAAAAGAGCAATGATGACAAGACGTTGAATCGGTAAGACTACCGAATGAACAATTCTGAGCTCTTCAAAAAAAAAAAAAAAAAAAAAAAAAAAATCCGGAGGGAATCCGAAAGAATCGAAGAACGTAGCCGTGCCGTCGTCTTCTAACGATAGCGCCACCCAGTGTTCGCCAGGAAGATGGCGAGGGTGCGTATTAACAATAAAGAAGGCGGGGGTAGGGGGCGCTAATATGTCAGTCAACTCATCTTCGGCGAAGACGCCTTGGAATCTTTCCCCCTGAATTTGCCTCATCAGACGCTCCAAATCACGGCCGTTCATCTTTTAATAATAGTCGATCAAAACTTCTCTTTTTGAATTAATTTCTATAATGCTGTCGTAAGCGGCATAAACGATAAGGGTTGCTGTATGCGGGAGAGGATTTCTAAATCTCATATCTAGTCTTACGACACCGCTGGAGACGGGTGATAATGCCTCTGTATCGGAGGTTGGGCTTAGGTTAAAAACAAAAAGCGCGTAGCCATTTTGAAAGTCCTGCAAGTCTA
The DNA here is from genome assembly GCF_051991245.1 of Festucalex cinctus. NCBI lineage: Eukaryota > Metazoa > Chordata > Actinopteri > Syngnathiformes > Syngnathidae > Festucalex > Festucalex cinctus. The sequence continues at coordinate 74,957 of NW_027520385.1, forward strand.
AAAATAGGGGCAAATCTTTCAGATACCTTCCGGTTGCTTCATATAAATTATGGAATTCACGCACAGAGTTCCCCGCTGCAAAAAGCGGTTGAAAAGGTTTATTTGGGACCTGAGTGCCGTCTCTCGATAGTGCTAAATATTCAATATCGTGATGAGCGAAATTAAAGGGGTTTAAATCTCTTCTGCCCACAAAAGCGTTATGATTAACGAGAGCCAGGACGACACTTTTTGGCATAGTTCCTAGAAAGAGATTGTCTTGATGACATATTCTTGAATTTTGAGGGATGGAATAAGTTTTTATGTTGACTCTCGTAACCGGATATAAGGCATTCCCCTTATTGAGAGCTGAGGCGTGACCCAACGTCACCGCTGGGGAGACGCATACTTTTTTAATAAACAGCGAAGCACCCATAATTTTCAAACGTGTATCGCTATCAGGTGCACTCATCAGACAGAAATCATCGCTCGCTCTTGTCAGCTTCAACCTTAAATCCACATTATTCAAAAGGTGTCTCTCGCAGAAAAATATATCCGTATGAATTGGGCCGATGACGTCAAATTCTTTTGAATTCTGTATTAGACGAGCCCGTCTAACAAAGCCTTCGTTTACCCCGTCCCCTTCGACGGCTAGCGAGTCCATAACACCTCTCGTATCTTTAAAAAACATCCCCGCCGTAAATTGACTTTTCAGCGTTTCCCCGGAGAAATTTAATAACGTCTCTATTATAGCTCTATAGGGGTGCGAGGCGCTAGATTGTGAAATTAAACGGTCGCCGAGGGTGACGTCAACTTGGCTAAAAATAGTATTCAGAGGAAAATTAATTATACTAACGCGTTCGTTAGGGGCGATGTTAGACCCGTCTCGTCGCGTTATTTTTAAGCGCAGGTGCAATAGCGTATCCGCCAAGTCAAGATATTTCGACCCGTCACCGGGTATGAAAAATTCGATAGGGGATTGGTCGCCAAGGGCTGACAGGGGCAAAATCTCAATATACTGACTCTGTTCTATTGAGAGCTGCGTCATGGGAGGTGAAAATAAATCTAATTCGGACATGGTACATTCTTGCGACTTGTGGTGTAAGAGGGCCATTTTTCTTTAAGAGAAAATATCCACGCTGTTTCTCATACGCTTTCTTTTTCGAACTGATTTTCTTTTAGTACTGCGCTTGCGTTTTTTATGCGTCTTAATCCTGCGCCCCACAGGCCTAGAGGCCGGACGCCGCGCCAGTACGACTAGGCCCGAGCCGTCTTGATTAACCCCCCTCTTATGACTCATTCTTTCCATAACACGCCCAGCGACATCCGTGGCAATATTTTTAGCCGCTGACTGTAAATGCGGTTTGGCCACGTTCAAACCTCTTTTAACTAAGGGGGCTACGAAACGAAATAATTTTGCAAAAATAGATCCTAATCCGCGGCCGTATTGCACGGGTGCACCTTGGAACCCTGGTATACCGCTTCCGGTCTGATGTCCATAATATTGAACGAAGCGGTAGGGGTCCTGATGTGACATCATAATAACCATGATCTATCGAGGTCTAAAGTGTAACGTTAAAATGACCTTCCCAAAACGGAAACCAACGGGTTGATTTTGATCCGTCTTAATTTGTATCGCTATATCTTCGATATGCTTTTTACTAACAGGATGATAATAAGCCGGGTTGAAATTTTTATAAATAATCTCCCCGTATCGGCCTAAAACAGGGACTGCTCTCAATAGCGGAGCGGATGCGTCACCAACCGCCTGGTGTCGAATTACATCCGTATATAAATACAGATAATATTGTCCAGCGTTTATATCCGCGGGGTGAGGCACAACAGTCGATTTTAATTCAATAGTAAACCATTCGTCATCTTTCATGCCCAGAATATAAGCTAGAGGACCCACGAACCGAATCTTGTAGCCGTCTTTCCCCGTGAAGAAAAAAAATGATCTTTTCAAGGGGTTGAAATTTAATAAAATGAAAGGGCCTATTTTATTTTTTATAGCGCCCTCTACCGCCTGTCCCACCAATTCGAGATTATCATAGTCACCGGGTTTAACCTCTAGAACGTAATGGGCGGACGTTTTTGTATTCGTTAAGAAAAACGACGTGTGTTCTTCAGGAATATTTACCCAGCTGCGTGGGTAAGAAATTTCCGTTAGGCCCACCTCCCACTCCCCCTTGACCAGATCTAAATGACTGGCCAGATTAACTCTGTATTGCGCGATTGTATTATCCTTAAACATATCCATGCTTGAATTTGACGGGAGAGTCACATAGAAACCTCCTTCGTTAATGGGATCCATATTAACGTATGATTTATAATGTATATTTCCGTTAATTTTAAATATTTACAACCTGTGACGCGTGCACCCAGCTATTAAATTTTTCCGGCCAGCCCTTCCACCGGATTAGATATTGAATCCGTCCGTTAACCTTTCGTCTTTTAATAATTTTTTCAATTTGAAAAGCATAATCTTTTGAAATATTGACCTTTTGCAGTTCTTGCTCATAAAATGACCCTTTTATTTCCTCACCATCGTAATCTGCTAGTTTGTAGACAGGGGGCGCTCGTGGAATACATTTAGTAATTGTGAAATATTCACCGGTGAAGCTCTGTTCATATTTCTTATCGAAAACCCCTCTTAATTTAGCGAAGTCAGGCCTCCGTAACATTCAGCCGACGTTGACGGGCAGCCATCCCCGCCAATCGACTCGTCCTTCCGGACAACCGCAAAATGAGCATCGTAAGGTCCTACGGTGCTCATGATTTGGTAGACCCCGGATGAATGAGGACCCGGAGGGACGTCCATCGGGCAGTCTCCTCGCTGGACTGGTGTCCCAAGAAAGGTGACGTCCGCAACGTTTTCTTCATTGTCCGAGCATTCGGGACTCGAGGTAATTAGAATACGAGGATCAAAACAGGAACGCATACCTTCGCTGTTTGTAGAAAATAGCTCCGGAGAGGTTGTCTGCGCCACCGGCGGTGTGCTTCCATTTCGTTGATCGGTGGGGCGCATAATCGGAGGCATTTCTTGTTGTGTATCAAACGAATGTAGATGGCTAATACCTTGCAGGGGGCCGCGTACTATTTTTATACTTGTAGAGGCGGGGAAAAGGTGGTTCGGGTGTAAGGAGGGGGGTGTCGGCAGACTGTAGATAATCAAATTTCAGAGTTTTTCTCCCCCCGTGTCAGACGATTGTAGATAGTTATTACCTTGTTGGGGGGTAGGGGGAGGTATGTTAGGTGTGAGGTGTAGAGGGAGGGAGGGAGGGGGGATGTCGACTGACTGGAGGTATGTTAGGTGAGAGGTGTAGAGGGAGGGAGGGAGGGAGGGGGATGTCGGCTGACTGGAGGTATGTTAGGTGTGAGGTGTAGAGGGAGGGAGGGGGGGTATCGGCTGACTGTGGTTAATCAAATTTCAGAGTTTTTCTCACCCCGATGAGATTCGACCACAATCTGCTATTAGAATACAGGGTAGAAATTCTCTCAGACTCGCTCAGCATGTGGTCCCGCCAATCAGACCACGGTACGCTTACAATTTTATAAAAAACACCACATTCTGTATTGAATGATTCCAACGTAAAATACATATGGTCGGGCTCCCTACACCCCCTCGTGGTTTTTGATGGACATTCTTCATCTCTTTTGACGTGCTCAATCTTTACCCGAAAGTACCACCGTCCGTTTGGAGCTGTTCTACTAATCCATGTAAAACACAGAATCTCACCAACCTGGCCATGTTGATCCGAATGTATTGATGCGTAGTCTTTAAAGTTCTTGGGGATAAGTTCGTTGATCACACCCCAATCGTTTGAATTCAGTGTGCCGAAGCCAGTGGGCGGCGTTGTCTTGATCCCATCATATTCCATAAAAATACACAATTCCCCCATCTCGTACAAAAAACGATACCCCCAAAATGCTTCATCCAAAGACCACTTCTTCTCCAATTCCCCGTCAGCAGGTTTTTGAACACGTCGTAAAAACATTCTATGTTTACGAGGTGTCCCCTGGGGATTCAACACCTGCATTAAAACACATGTCTCACCTATTACACGATGGTTGGGATCAGACATTTTGTTTCAGCTGTCACCGCTCAAATGAAAAAGAAAAATCGAATCTCCTCCGTTAGTCAGTCTAAAAACACACCCACTGTTTTAAATCCGTCCCACCCAAATACCACGTGGTATTTAATCTAAAAAAAGAAAAAGTACAAACGTCGCCTCATTTATTTTTATTTATTTTTGAGAAAGAAAGCCCAGGACCATATGCAGTAACATCCTTTGCCCAATAGATGTCGCCGTTTACCGCGGCGTGAGGGGGTCGCAACTCACTAGCTCCTAGTTACAATTTTTTTAATTTTTTAAAAAAGAAAAACCCCTTTGAATGAGACACGACTGCGAATTCTGAAACATCGGTAAGTCTCTTTTATTTATTTAAAAAACATAAAACAAATGGATAACATTTTTTTAATATTCACTTTAACTAGATTAAGTGAGCCTCGTACTAATTTACATTCACACAGGCCCATCCGGGGTGTGAAGATTGGTCGTTTCCCACCGTTTGGTACATTTTATCAGCATTCGCATTTCATGAATACAAGGGCTCGTTTTCCCCATAATACTTCAAAAGCTGGTAGGATCCTTCCTGTAAGATAAAAAAAAGTTTATTATCACCTGGACAACAAAAGCTACTGTTTGGGGGGTGACCGGAATCAATTGTTTGTTAAAGGGGTGGGGGGGGGGGGGGGGGACCGGAAAACAATAAAGCTACTGTTTGGGGGGTGACCGGAACCCTATGTTTGTTAATGGGGGTGGGGTGACCGGAACCCTATGTTTGTTAATGGGGGGTGGGGAGGGGGGACCGGAAAACATGTCTTTGATGTTGTGGGAAACAGAATGTCATCAATCAAATTTTGACAGGAGCTGGCTTCCGGCCTCTGATTGGCTAGGACGATGAGGGGGGTGGCTTCCAACCTCTGATTGGTTAAGACGATGAGGGGGTGGGGAGGGGGGTGCAGAATATCATCAATCATTTTTGACAGAAGCTGGCTTCCGGCCTCTGATTGGTTAAGAAGGTGGCAAGTGGGTAGGGGCTTAATTCAAAATAACGGCATCTGATTGGCTAAGAAGGTGTCAAGGGGGCGGGGCTTACTTCAAAGGACTGTTTATGGGGGGGGGGGGGGTTAAGATGCCGGAAGGGGGCGGGGCTTACTTCAAAGGACTGTTTTATGGGGGGCAATCAATCACTTTTTGACATTTGCCGCATTGTTACTATATATCACAACGTTTGGTTTAGATTTGACAGCCATAATCAGCAATTGTGTCCATTTGAGCTGAATGTGTCAAAATCTTAAAAATTAACAGGTGCCCAAGCAATTTCATGCTAGAATCATCATCCGGATGCCAAAATAAACTAAATACAGCAAAAGATTTGAGTGCACAACGTTTGGTTTAGGTTTGACAGCCATAATCACCTTTTTATTGCTTTAAATGCGTTTTTAGCGCATGATTGTACATTTGAGCTGAATGTGTCAAAATCTTAAAAATTAACAGGTGCCCAAGCAATTTCATGCTAGAATCATCATCCGGATGCCAAAATAAACTAAATACAGCAAAAGATTTGAGTGCACAACGTTTGGTTTAGATTTGACAGCCATAATCAGCAATTGTGTACATTTGAGCTGAATGTGTCAAAATCTTAAAAATTAACAGGTGCCCAAGCAATTTCATGCTAGAATCATCATCCGGATGCCAAAATAAACTAAATACAGCAAAAGATTTGAGTGCACAACGTTTGGTTTAGGTTTGACAGCCATAATCACCTTTTTATTGCTTTAAATGCGTTTTTAGCGCATGATTGTACATTTGAGCTGAATGTGTCAAAATCTTAAAAATTAACAGGTGCCCAAGCAATTTCATGCTAGAATCATCATCCGGATGCCAAAATAAACTAAATACAGCAAAAGATTTGAGTGCACAACGTTTGGTTTAGATTTGACAGCCATAATCAGCAATTGTGTACATTTGAGCTGAATGTGTCAAAATCTTAAAAATTAACAGGTGCCCAAGCAATTTCATGCTAGAATCATCATCCGGATGCCAAAATAAACTAAATACAGCAAAAGATTTGAGTGCACAACGTTTGGTTTAGGTTTGACAGCCATAATCACCTTTTTATTGCTTTAAATGCGTTTTTAGCGCATGATTGTACATTTGAGCTGAATGTGTCAAAATCTTAAAAATTAACAGGTGCCCAAGCAATTTCATGCTAGAATCATCATCCGGATGCCAAAATAAACTAAATACAGCAAAAGATTTGAGTGCACAACGTTTGGTTTAGATTTGACAGCCATAATCAGCAATTGTGTACATTTGAGCTGAATGTGTCAAAATCTTAAAAATTAACAGGTGCCCAAGCAATTTCATGCTAGAATCATCATCCGGATGCCAAAATAAACTAAATACAGCAAAAGATTTGAGTGCACAACGTTTGGTTTAGGTTTGACAGCCATAATCACCTTTTTATTGCTTTAAATGCGTTTTTAGCGCATGATTGTACATTTGAGCTGAATGTGTCAAAATCTTAAAAATTAACAGGTGCCCAAGCAATTTCATGCTAGAATCATCATCCGGATGCCAAAATAAACTAAATACAGCAAAAGATTTGAGTGCACAACGTTTGGTTTAGATTTGACAGCCATAATCAGCAATTGTGTACATTTGAGCTGAATGTGTCAAAATCTTAAAAATTAACAGGTGCCCAAGCAATTTCATGCTAGAATCATCATCCGGATGCCAAAATAAACTAAATACAGCAAAAGATTTGAGTGCACAACGTTTGGTTTAGGTTTGACAGCCATAATCACCTTTTTATTGCTTTAAATGCGTTTTTAGCGCATGATTGTACATTTGAGCTGAATGTGTCAAAATCTTAAAAATTAACAGGTGCCCAAGCAATTTCATGCTAGAATCATCATCCGGATGCCAAAATAAACTAAATACAGCAAAAGATTTGAGTGCACAACGTTTGGTTTAGATTTGACAGCCATAATCAGCAATTGTGTACATTTGAGCTGAATGTGTCAAAATCTTAAAAATTAACAGGTGCCCAAGCAATTTCATGCTAGAATCATCATCCGGATGCCAAAATAAACTAAATACAGCAAAAGATTTGAGTGCACAACGTTTGGTTTAGGTTTGACAGCCATAATCACCTTTTTATTGCTTTAAATGCGTTTTTAGCGCATGATTGTACATTTGCGCTGAATGTGTCAAAATCTTAAAAATTAACAGGTGCCCAAGCAATTTCATGCTAGAATCATCATCCGGATGCCAAAATAAACTAAATACAGCAAAAGATTTGAGTGCACAACGTTTGGTTTAGATTTGACAGCCATAATCAGCAATTGTGTACATTTGAGCTGAATGTGTCAAAATCTTAAAAATTAACAGGTGCCCAAGCAATTTCATGCTAGAATCATCATCCGGATGCCAAAATAAACTAAATACAGCAAAAGATTTGAGTGCACAACGTTTGGTTTAGGTTTGACAGCCATAATCACCTTTTTATTGCTTTAAATGCGTTTTTAGCGCATGATTGTACATTTGAGCTGAATGTGTCAAAATCTTAAAAATTAACAGGTGCCCAAGCAATTTCATGCTAGAATCATCATCCGGATGCCAAAATAAACTAAATACAGCAAAAGATTTGAGTGCACAACGTTTGGTTTAGGTTTGACAGCCATAATCACCTTTTTATTGCTTTAAATGCGTTTTTAGCGCATGATTGTACATTTGAGCTGAATGTGTCAAAATCTTAAAAATTAACAGGTGCCCAAGCAATTTCATGCTAGAATCATCATCCGGATGCCAAAATAAACTAAATACAGCAAAAGATTTGAGTGCACAACGTTTGGTTTAGATTTGACAGCCATAATCAGCAATTGTGTACATTTGAGCTGAATGTGTCAAAATCTTAAAAATTAACAGGTGCCCAAGCAATTTCATGCTAGAATCATCATCCGGATGCCAAAATAAACTAAATACAGCAAAAGATTTGAGTGCACAACGTTTGGTTTAGGTTTGACAGCCATAATCACCTTTTTATTGCTTTAAATGCGTTTTTAGCGCATGATTGTACATTTGAGCTGAATGTGTCAAAATCTTAAAAATTAACAGGTGCCCAAGCAATTTCATGCTAGAATCATCATCCGGATGCCAAAATAAACTAAATACAGCAAAAGATTTGAGTGCACAACGTTTGGTTTAGATTTGACAGCCATAATCAGCAATTGTGTACATTTGAGCTGAATGTGTCAAAATCTTAAAAATTAACAGGTGCCCAAGCAATTTCATGCTAGAATCATCATCCGGATGCCAAAATAAACTAAATACAGCAAAAGATTTGAGTGCACAACGTTTGGTTTAGGTTTGACAGCCATAATCACCTTTTTATTGCTTTAAATGCGTTTTTAGCGCATGATTGTACATTTGAGCTGAATGTGTCAAAATCTTAAAAATTAACAGGTGCCCAAGCAATTTCATGCTAGAATCATCATCCGGATGCCAAAATAAACTAAATACAGCAAAAGATTTGAGTGCACAACGTTTGGTTTAGATTTGACAGCCATAATCAGCAATTGTGTACATTTGAGCTGAATGTGTCAAAATCTTAAAAATTAACAGGTGCCCAAGCAATTTCATGCTAGAATCATCATCCGGATGGCAAAATAAACTAAATACAGCAAAAGATTTGAGTGCACAACGTTTGGTTTAGGTTTGACAGCCATAATCACCTTTTTATTGCTTTAAATGCGTTTTTAGCGCATGATTGTACATTTGAGCTGAATGTGTCAAAATCTTAAAAATTAACAGGTGCCCAAGCAATTTCATGCTAGAATCATCATCCGGATGCCAAAATAAACTAAATACAGCAAAAGATTTGAGTGCACAACGTTTGGTTTAGATTTGACAGCCATAATCAGCAATTGTGTACATTTGAGCTGAATGTGTCAAAATCTTAAAAATTAACAGGTGCCCAAGCAATTTCATGCTAGAATCATCATCCGGATGCCAAAATAAACTAAATACAGCAAAAGATTTGAGTGCACAACGTTTGGTTTAGGTTTGACAGCCATAATCACCTTTTTATTGCTTTAAATGCGTTTTTAGCGCATGATTGTACATTTGAGCTGAATGTGTCAAAATCTTAAAAATTAACAGGTGCCCAAGCAATTTCATGCTAGAATCATCATCCGGATGCCAAAATAAACTAAATACAGCAAAAGATTTGAGTGCACAACGTTTGGTTTAGATTTCACAGCCATAATCAGCAATTGTGTACATTTGAGCTGAATGTGTCAAAATCTTAAAAATTAACAGGTGCCCAAGCAATTTCATGCTAGAATCATCATCCGGATGCCAAAATAAACTAAATACAGCAAAAGATTTGAGTGCACAACGTTTGGTTTAGGTTTGACAGCCATAATCACCTTTTTATTGCTTTAAATGCGTTTTTAGCGCATGATTGTACATTTGAGCTGAATGTGTCAAAATCTTAAAAATTAACAGGTGCCCAAGCAATTTCATGCTAGAATCATCATCCGGATGCCAAAATAAACTAAATACAGCAAAAGATTTGAGTGCACAACGTTTGGTTTAGATTTGACAGCCATAATCAGCAATTGTGTACATTTGAGCTGAATGTGTCAAAATCTTAAAAATTAACAGGTGCCCAAGCAATTTCATGCTAGAATCATCATCCGGATGCCAAAATAAACTAAATACAGCAAAAGATTTGAGTGCACAACGTTTGGTTTAGATTTGACAGCCATAATCAGCAATTGTGTACATTTGAGCTGAATGTGTCAAAATCTTAAAATTAACAGGTGCCCAAGCAATTTCATGCTAGAATCATCATCCGGATGCCAAAATAAACTAAATACAGCAAAAGATTTGAGTGCACAACGTTTGGTTTAGGTTTGACAGCCATAATCACCTTTTATTGCTTTAAATGCGTTTTTAGCGCATGATTGTACATTTGAGCTGAATGTGTCAAAATCTTAAAAATTAACAGGTGCCCAAGCAATTTCATGCTAGAATCATCATCCGGATGCCAAAATAAACTAAATACAGCAAAAGATTTGAGTGCACAACGTTTGGTTTAGATTTGACAGCCATAATCAGCAATTGTGTACATTTGAGCTGAATGTGTCAAAATCTTAAAAATTAACAGGTGCCCAAGCAATTTCATGCTAGAATCATCATCCGGATGCCAAAATAAACTAAATACAGCAAAAGATTTGAGTGCACAACGTTTGGTTTAGATTTGACAGCCATAATCAGCAATTGTGTACATTTGAGCTGAATGTGTCAAAATCTTAAAAATTAACAGGTGCCCAAGCAATTTCATGCTAGAATCATCATCCGGATGCCAAAATAAACTAAATACAGCAAAAGATTTGAGTGCACAACGTTTGGTTTAGGTTTGACAGCCATAATCACCTTTTTATTGCTTTAAATGCGTTTTTAGCGCATGATTGTACATTTGAGCTGAATGTGTCAAAATCTTAAAAATTAACAGGTGCCCAAGCAATTTCATGCTAGAATCATCATCCGGATGCCAAAATAAACTAAATACAGCAAAAGATTTGAGTGCACAACGTTTGGTTTAGATTTGACAGCCATAATCAGCAATTGTGTACATTTGAGCTGAATGTGTCAAAATCTTAAAAATTAACAGGTGCCCAAGCAATTTCATGCTAGAATCATCATCCGGATGCCAAAATAAACTAAATACAGCAAAAGATTTGAGTGCACAACGTTTGGTTTAGGTTTGACAGCCATAATCACCTTTTTATTGCTTTAAATGCGTTTTTAGCGCATGATTGTACATTTGAGCTGAATGTGTCAAAATCTTAAAAATTAACAGGTGCCCAAGCAATTTCATGCTAGAATCATCATCCGGATGCCAAAATAAACTAAATACAGCAAAAGATTTGAGTGCACAACGTTTGGTTTAGATTTGACAGCCATAATCAGCAATTGTGTACATTTGAGCTGAATGTGTCAAAATCTTAAAATTAACAGGTGCCCAAGCAATTTCATGCTAGAATCATCATCCGGATGCCAAAATAAACTAAATACAGCAAAAGATTTGAGTGCACAACGTTTGGTTTAGATTTGACAGCCATAATCAGCAATTGTGTACATTTGAGCTGAATGTGTCAAAATCTTAAAAATTAACAGGTGCCCAAGCAATTTCATGCTAGAATCATCATCCGGATGCCAAAATAAACTAAATACAGCAAAAGATTTGAGTGCACAACGTTTGGTTTAGGTTTGACAGCCATAATCACCTTTTTATTGCTTTAAATGCGTTTTTAGCGCATGATTGTACATTTGAGCTGAATGTGTCAAAATCTTAAAAATTAACAGGTGCCCAAGCAATTTCATGCTAGAATCATCATCCGGATGCCAAAATAAACTAAATACAGCAAAAGATTTGAGTGCACAACGTTTGGTTTAGATTTGACAGCCATAATCAGCAATTGTGTACATTTGAGCTGAATGTGTCAAAATCTTAAAAATTAACAGGTGCCCAAGCAATTTCATGCTAGAATCATCATCCGGATGCCAAAATAAACTAAATACAGCAAAAGATTTGAGTGCACAACGTTTGGTTTAGGTTTGACAGCCATAATCACCTTTTTATTGCTTTAAATGCGTTTTTAGCGCATGATTGTACATTTGAGCTGAATGTGTCAAAATCTTAAAAATTAACAGGTGCCCAAGCAATTTCATGCTAGAATCATCATCCGGATGCCAAAATAAACTAAATACAGCAAAAGATTTGAGTGCACAACGTTTGGTTTAGATTTGACAGCCATAATCAGCAATTGTGTACATTTGAGCTGAATGTGTCAAAATCTTAAAAATTAACAGGTGCCCAAGCAATTTCATGCTAGAATCATCATCCGGATGCCAAAATAAACTAAATACAGCAAAAGATTTGAGTGCACAACGTTTGGTTTAGGTTTGACAGCCATAATCACCTTTTTATTGCTTTAAATGCGTTTTTAGCGCATGATTGTACATTTGAGCTGAATGTGTCAAAATCTTAAAAATTAACAGGTGCCCAAGCAATTTCATGCTAGAATCATCATCCGGATGCCAAAATAAACTAAATACAGCAAAAGATTTGAGTGCACAACGTTTGGTTTAGATTTGACAGCCATAATCAGCAATTGTGTACATTTGAGCTGAATGTGTCAAAATCTTAAAAATTAACAGGTGCCCAAGCAATTTCATGCTAGAATCATCATCCGGATGCCAAAATAAACTAAATACAGCAAAAGATTTGAGTGCACAACGTTTGGTTTAGGTTTGACAGCCATAATCACCTTTTTATTGCTTTAAATGCGTTTTTAGCGCATGATTGTACATTTGAGCTGAATGTGTCAAAATCTTAAAAATTAACAGGTGCCCAAGCAATTTCATGCTAGAATCATCATCCGGATGCCAAAATAAACTAAATACAGCAAAAGATTTGAGTGCACAACGTTTGGTTTAGATTTGACAGCCATAATCAGCAATTGTGTACATTTGAGCTGAATGTGTCAAAATCTTAAAAATTAACAGGTGCCCAAGCAATTTCATGCTAGAATCATCATCCGGATGCCAAAATAAACTAAATACAGCAAAAGATTTGAGTGCACAACGTTTGGTTTAGGTTTGACAGCCATAATCACCTTTTTATTGCTTTAAATGCGTTTTTAGCGCATGATTGTACATTTGAGCTGAATGTGTCAAAATCTTAAAATTAACAGGTGCCCAAGCAATTTCATGCTAGAATCATCATCCGGATGCCAAAATAAACTAAATACAGCAAAAGATTTGAGTGCACAACGTTTGGTTTAGATTTGACAGCCATAATCAGCAATTGTGTACATTTGAGCTGAATGTGTCAAAATCTTAAAAATTAACAGGTGCCCAAGCAATTTCATGCTAGAATCATCATCCGGATGCCAAAATAAACTAAATACAGCAAAAGATTTGAGTGCACAACGTTTGGTTTAGGTTTGACAGCCATAATCACCTTTTTATTGCTTTAAATGCGTTTTTAGCGCATGATTGTACATTTGAGCTGAATGTGTCAAAATCTTAAAAATTAACAGGTGCCCAAGCAATTTCATGCTAGAATCATCATCCGGATGCCAAAATAAACTAAATACAGCAAAAGATTTGAGTGCACAACGTTTGGTTTAGATTTGACAGCCATAATCAGCAATTGTGTACATTTGAGCTGAATGTGTCAAAATCTTAAAAATTAACAGGTGCCCAAGCAATTTCATGCTAGAATCATCATCCGGATGCCAAAATAAACTAAATACAGCAAAAGATTTGAGTGCACAACGTTTGGTTTAGGTTTGACAGCCATAATCACCTTTTTATTGCTTTAAATGCGTTTTTAGCGCATGATTGTACATTTGAGCTGAATGTGTCAAAATCTTAAAAATTAACAGGTGCCCAAGCAATTTCATGCTAGAATCATCATCCGGATGCCAAAATAAACTAAATACAGCAAAAGATTTGAGTGCACAACGTTTGGTTTAGATTTGACAGCCATAATCAGCAATTGTGTACATTTGAGCTGAATGTGTCAAAATCTTAAAAATTAACAGGTGCCCAAGCAATTTCATGCTAGAATCATCATCCGGATGCCAAAATAAACTAAATACAGCAAAAGATTTGAGTGCACAACGTTTGGTTTAGGTTTGACAGCCATAATCACCTTTTATTGCTTTAAATGCGTTTTTAGCGCATGATTGTACATTTGAGCTGAATGTGTCAAAATCTTAAAAATTAACAGGTGCCCAAGCAATTTCATGCTAGAATCATCATCCGGATGCCAAAATAAACTAAATACAGCAAAAGATTTGAGTGCACAACGTTTGGTTTAGATTTGACAGCCATAATCAGCAATTGTGTACATTTGAGCTGAATGTGTCAAAATCTTAAAAATTAACAGGTGCCCAAGCAATTTCATGCTAGAATCATCATCCGGATGCCAAAATAAACTAAATACAGCAAAAGATTTGAGTGCACAACGTTTGGTTTAGATTTGACAGCCATAATCAGCAATTGTGTACATTTGAGCTGAATGTGTCAAAATCTTAAAAATTAACAGGTGCCCAAGCAATTTCATGCTAGAATCATCATCCGGATGCCAAAATAAACTAAATACAGCAAAAGATTTGAGTGCACAACGTTTGGTTTAGGTTTGACAGCCATAATCACCTTTTTATTGCTTTAAATGCGTTTTTAGCGCATGATTGTACATTTGAGCTGAATGTGTCAAAATCTTAAAAATTAACAGGTGCCCAAGCAATTTCATGCTAGAATCATCATCCGGATGCCAAAATAAACTAAATACAGCAAAAGATTTGAGTGCACAACGTTTGGTTTAGATTTGACAGCCATAATCAGCAATTGTGTACATTTGAGCTGAATGTGTCAAAATCTTAAAAATTAACAGGTGCCCAAGCAATTTCATGCTAGAATCATCATCCGGATGCCAAAATAAACTAAATACAGCAAAAGATTTGAGTGCACAACGTTTGGTTTAGATTTGACAGCCATAATCAGCAATTGTGTACATTTGAGCTGAATGTGTCAAAATCTTAAAAATTAACAGGTGCCCAAGCAATTTCATGCTAGAATCATCATCCGGATGCCAAAATAAACTAAATACAGCAAAAGATTTGAGTGCACAACGTTTGGTTTAGGTTTGACAGCCATAATCACCTTTTTATTGCTTTAAATGCGTTTTTAGCGCATGATTGTACATTTGAGCTGAATGTGTCAAAATCTTAAAAATTAACAGGTGCCCAAGCAATTTCATGCTAGAATCATCATCCGGATGCCAAAATAAACTAAATACAGCAAAAGATTTGAGTGCACAACGTTTGGTTTAGATTTGACAGCCATAATCAGCAATTGTGTACATTTGAGCTGAATGTGTCAAAATCTTAAAAATTAACAGGTGCCCAAGCAATTTCATGCTAGAATCATCATCCGGATGCCAAAATAAACTAAATACAGCAAAAGATTTGAGTGCACAACGTTTGGTTTAGGTTTGACAGCCATAATCACCTTTTTATTGCTTTAAATGCGTTTTTAGCGCATGATTGTACATTTGAGCTGAATGTGTCAAAATCTTAAAAATTAACAGGTGCCCAAGCAATTTCATGCTAGAATCATCATCCGGATGCCAAAATAAACTAAATACAGCAAAAGATTTGAGTGCACAACGTTTGGTTTAGATTTGACAGCCATAATCAGCAATTGTGTACATTTGAGCTGAATGTGTCAAAATCTTAAAAATTAACAGGTGCCCAAGCAATTTCATGCTAGAATCATCATCCGGATGCAAAATGAAACTAAATACAGCAAAAGATTTGAGTGCACAACGTTTGGTTTAGGTTTGACAGCCATAATCACCTTTTTATTGCTTTAAATGCGTTTTAGCGGCATGATTGTACATTTGAGCTGAATGTGTCAAAATCTTAAAAATTAACAGGTGCCCAAGCAATTTCATGCTAGAATCATCATCCGGATGCCAAAATAAACTAAATACAGCAAAAGATTTGAGTGCACAACGTTTGGTTTAGATTTGACAGCCATAATCAGCAATTGTGTACATTTGAGCTGAATGTGTCAAAATCTTAAAAATTAACAGGTGCCCAAGCAATTTCATGCTAGAATCATCATCCGGATGC